>NC_045697.1:66026417-66327723 GCF_009834535.1 Camelus ferus
TAATAACTATTTTCATGTCCTCATCTGCTAATGATGACATCTGTGTCATTTTGGGTCAGTTTTGATTGATTGATTTTTCTCCTCATTATGCATTATATTTTCCTGCTTCTTTGCCTGCCTGGTAATTTTTTATTGATTCCAGAAATTGTAAATGTTATCTTGCCGGCTGCTAGATATTTTTGTATTCTTATAAACATTCTGGAGTTTTGTTTAATTCTTTTTGGCATTGCTTCTAAGATTTGTTAAGTAAAACCAAAGTTGTGTTTAATCTAGGACTAAACTACCTACTCAATACCCTGTGTATTGTAAGGTTTTCTATTCTGGCTGATAGGAACAGGCTCTATTCCTGACCCTATGTAAAATTTGGTACTGTTCCCTTTTATCTTTTTGGCTGGTTCTTTTCCTGGCTTCATGCGCAGATCAATATTCAGCTGAGTTCTCCAGGACAACCCTCTGGAGAACTGTTACAACCTATGTAAAGGCTAAGCCACTCAGAGTGGCAGAGAGTGAATATAAAAATGGTCTACCTCTAAAACAGAAGACTTTCACCCAGTAGAGGGGGAGAGCAGGTTGATGTGGGTGACTGAAATGTAAAGAGTTTCCCTTATTCATGCTCCCATCAACTGTGTCTGGAGGTCATACCAAGCACAGGTATGAATACCAGGAAGCCTTGCAAGAGAAGATAAATGACAAATGGGAGTCACTGCCCCTCAAAAAAGTGCCACAGTATCTCTCTCCAAGCTCTGAGGACAGATTCTTAGACTATGATGGACATTTTGCAAGAGTCTACAAAAATCAAACTAGGGAATGGAGGATGGATAATGGACCTTTTCACCACCTTAACTGAAGCCCAGAAACTATTAGTATAAATAGCATTTTTCAACCTCCACCCTCAAAATCTATTTGTATCCATTAAGTGTAGGAGGTTTTTTTCATTTTTGTTTTTCAGTTGAGAAAAGAAATGGAGAGTTTGGGATTATTGAACCCAAAGGACAGATGAGAGAACAGACAAGAAGGGATGAGTGTATCAGCCACTAAGACCCAAGAGCTAGTTTTTTTTGCCCTTCTGAGGTTTTGGAGAAAAGTTAAGAGAATTTACTATGAAAGATTTAGGACACAATCAAAGCTACTTTAGGGCTAAAAAGTAAAACAGTCTGTCTACCTCTTTATTAAGATAATGTTTTGTCCCAGTAAAAGGGAATTTTGTTTTTAATGACAACGTAGGCATTTGGGGGAACAGGCTCTCTCATGCAGTGCTGGGAAGATAGTAAATGAATTTATCCTTTTGGAAAGACAGTTTAGCAGAATGTTACAAAAATTTTAAGGTACATACCATTTGACCCAACAATTCCTCTTCTGAGAATCTACCTGAAGACACTATCATATATGTACACAAAAATATACACACAATTACTTTCATCATGTTAATACCTTTAACGGCAAAAAAATGAGAAAGCCACTGTTATAGGTTGAATTGTGTCCCTTTAACTCCCAATTCCTTGGAATGTGACCTTATTTGGAAATAGGCTCATTGGTTAAGATGAGGTCATACTCAAGTAGGATGGGCCCCAATGCAACATGACTGGTGTCCTTATAAGAGAGAACACTTTGTAAATACAGGCACACACAGAGGGAAGATGATGTGAAGACACACAGGGAAAAGATGGCCATGTGACTGGAGTGATGCATCTACTAGCCAAGACCACCAAGGATGGCCCAAAGACACCAGAAGCTAGAAGAGGAAAGGGATGATTCTCTCCTAGAACCGTCAGAGAGAGCATGGCCCAGTGGACACCTTGATTTCAGACTTCTGGCCTCCAAACTATGAGACAATAAACTTCTTTGTGTTAAGCCACTTAATTTGTGTTACTTTGTTATAGCAGCCCTAGGAAACTAATACAGCCACTTAATGTATAGGGGAACAAGTAAATAAACATTGGTACAATCACATCATAAAATAACACTTAGAAGTAGATGATATGTGCACATAGAATGAATTATTTTCAAAAAAGCAAGTCATATATTAATGCATATCAGAGAACTAAATATATCTATTATTATATATATAGATATAACTAATATATCTATTTATATACATGTATATACCTCTTAATATTTTATGTATTTATTATATATACACACGCACACATGTGTGCACATACACATCACTGTAGGAGGATTGGAAGGACATAAACCGAATTCTTAACCATGTTTTGTGCTATGTTCTTCTATATTACTTTAATTTTTAGTAACATTAATGTAGTTATATATATTTCATATAATTTTTAAAAGATTTTTAAAAAAGAAAGTTTAAGCACTGTCTTGAAAATTATTCTTCAATAATTTTACATTTTGACTGGACATTTTGTAAGACTAAAGCAAAAAGGAACTATACATAACCACTGTACCTAGTCAGCTAAGTCATTTCTCACAGGCATACAAGCTAATAATTCTGAACTTGCTATACATGTATAGGGGGACTGAACAAATAGGTAAATGTATAGCTGATGGTGGGAGCAGACTTCTCGCTGTTGGAAAAAAGGAATATAGAGAGGAGGCGGAAGGCAAGAATGAAACATGTGATACTAGATTAGATTTGAAGTCATCAGTCTGATCTCATTTTAAGTTAATACAGATATAGAGGGATAGATAAAGCAATAACTATACATATGCACACATACACAGGTAAGTATACATACATATATTTTCTAGCTCTGTCTGCTGAGAGGCCCTAGAAACAATGACATCACAGTAGCAGTGAACAACTCTAGAACCCAGAACTTGGTTTTCTTATTACTATTCTCCAATAAAAGGAACCATGGATCATTGACAAAATGACCAATTCTAGAACAAGGGGAGGAAAAATGTGAGATGATACTGGAGCATCTTGTAGTGCCAAATAGTAAGAAAATACTCAAAAAAGGTGGGGGAGGGCAGGGAACACAGAAGCCAATATGACACCGGAGAACAATTTAAGTAACCAAACAAATAACATAGTATTGAATTATAACTCAAAGTATAAAATAAATATCTGAGCCTATACTTACATAAAAATGATTACAAAAATGAATTAAGTAGAAGAGAAGAGACAAATCTCCCATATAAAAGAATTCCAAACAGTTTACATGGGTACTCACCCCTTCAAGAAGGTGAAGCCTAACTCCCACCACCCCTTGATTGTAGGCTGCACTTAGTGACTTGTTTACAAAGAGCAGAGGATGGAAATCTCTTTTTTTTTAAACAAACAAAAGAATAACTTTACAGTGCAGAAACCTGACAGATATTATCTTGGCCAGATGATCAAGGTTAACGTCATCAGTTATAAGTCAAGTTGATAGCAAATATACTTAACGTGATGTGATGCCTCCCTGATCATCCTCCCAAACACCCAAAATCTGGGGCAATGCCAAACTGAGGGACATTCTACAAAATATCTAACTAGCACTCTTCAAAAAAAGAGGAAAGTCTGAGAAAATATCACAGAAAAAAAGATGCTAAGGAGACATGATGACTAAGTGTAATGTGTATCCTGGATAGGATCCTGGAACAGAAAAAAGGACATTAGGGAAAACTTAGTGATATCTGAATAATCTGTGGAGGTTGTTTATCAGTAATGTGTCAATACTGGTTCATCAGTGGTGACCAATGTACCATACTAATGTAAGATGTTAACAATAAGGGAAACTGGGTGAGGGCTATATAGGAACTTTGTACTATGTTCACAGTGTTTTTCTTTTTAAATTTAAATTTTATTCATTTTGAATACATTCAAATGGTTCCATTTTTTTCACATTTAACGTAAAATTTACTATCATATCCATTTCCAAGTATGAAGTTCCATAGTGTTAGGTACATTCTCACTGTTGTTCAGCCAACGTCAACTTTTTCATTTCGCAAAACTAAAACCCTATACCCATTAAACAACTCCTTATTTCTCCTTCCCCCAGCCCCTGGCAACCACCATTCTACTTTCTATCTCTATGGATTTGACTTCTCTGAATACCTCATGTAAAAGGAATCATACAATATTTGTCTTTTTGTGACTAGCTTATTAGCATAAGGTTCATCCATTCTGTAGTAGGTGTCTGTGCCCTAGTCAGCTTGGGCTGCTGTAACAAGATACCATAGATTGTGGCTTAAACCACAGATATTTATTTCTCACAGTTCTGGAGGCTGGGAAGTCTGAGATCAGAGTGCCAGCATGGTCAGGTTCTCTTCCTAGCTTGCAGACTTCTTGCTATTTCCTCATATGGTGGAGCGAGAGAGCTCAAGTCTCTTCTTCTTATTATTAGGACACGAATTCCATCATGGGAGCTCCACCCTCATGACCTTATCTAAACCTAATTTCCTCCCAAAGGCCTTGCCTCCTAATACCATCACATTGGGGATTAGGATTTCAACATATGATTTGTAGGGGACACAAACATTCAGTCCAAAACAGTCAAAGTTTCCCTTCTTGTTAAGGTTGAAGTGTGTGTGTGTGTGTGTGTGTGTATCCATCCATTAACATTTGGGTTGCTTCCACCTGTTGGCTGTGATGAATAGTGATGCTATGAACACAGGTGTATAAATATCTCTTTGAGACCCTGCTTTCAATTCTTTTGAATATATACCCAGAAATGGAATTGTTGGATCATATGGTAATTCTATTTCTAATTTAGGTCTCAGGGTTAGATCGTTAATCCTTTTGAGTTAATTTTTGTATGTGGTGTTAGATAAGGTTCAACTTAATTTTTTTGCTTGTGGATATCCAGTTTTCCTAACATTATTTGTTAAAGAGGGAGACTACCCTTTCCCCGTTGAATCATGTTGGCACCCTTGTTGAAAATCATTTGATCTCATTTGCTAGTTTGTTTTTGGACTGTCTAATCTGTTTACTTGGTCTACATGTCTGTATTTATGTCAGTACCACACTGTTTTGACTATTTTAGCTTCATAATAAGTTTTGAAATCAGGAATTGTTAAGACCTCCAACTTTATTCTTCTTTTTCAAGAAGTTTTTGGCTATTCAGAGTTTCTTGAGATGCTAGACAAATTTTAGCACATTTTAATATAAATCTAAAATTATTCTAAAATTTAAAATTCATCAAAAATGTCATGGATATTTTTATCTGTCGACAAATATAGATATTCCTACATATTTTAATGACTACAAAATACAATATTGTATGTATGTGCTACAATTTATTTACACAATTTCTTTGATGGACATTTGAAGTTTTGCCAATGTTAGGCTTTCCAAACTACTTCAGTGAACACCCATGTGCACATATCTTTTCTAACAAGGGCAATTATCTTTTCAGAAGTCAGCACTTGGAGCAGAATTGCTAAATTGAAGGACATGCTCATTTTAAATGTTGACTTATACCAAACTGCACTATAAATTAGTACTAGCATCAAATTTTCAACAGTGTATAAGAGAGTTTGCTCTTCTCTCCTTAGAGTTTTGTTTGTCCTTTTCATCCTTGCTAATTTGATGGGCTAAAATTGATGCCTCCTAATTGCTTTAACTGCATTCATTTGTAATCACTTAAACCTTAAAACTGAGTGTTACATTCTCAGATTATCATGTAAATTTCAAAACTTTAACTTTTCCCATTGTCTTTAATAGAAACGTTTCTCAGTGACAAGTCATAGAAATTGACTATGACTAACTTTAGCAGAAGATAATGTTCTGGAAGCAAATCAGCAGAGTCAAAGAACTGACTGAGGCTAAGGAATCAACTTTTTAAAATAAGAGATGGGGCTCCTGAGAGTAAGGCAAAAGAACTACAGCAACAGTCCCTAATCAAGAAGGATTTGATCAGCAGATTACCACGATGCAATGAATAACTTTCATCTATCTTTGTGTCCTTTATTCACTCTTCCAAAGTCCTGAGAGAGAGAAGTATCTAATTGGCTAGGTCTAAATCACATGCCTGCTCCCTGGCTGCCCCAGACAGAAAGAAAACTGACCCCTTCAGTTTCCACAGTGAGAAGTGAGTTCTGTCTCTCATCAAGTACACAAACAATGGGCATTCTCCAGTAGAAAGATGAGACTGCTATTAAAAACAGACTGCGATGCTGAAACGCCCCCAAATTGGCAAATGTCCACTATACAGGAGCAAAAAAAACAAACAAACAAAAAAAAAACAAACCCATGCTTATCACCTAGTGAACTTTTTCTGTGTCTATAATTAAAGCCTACTTATCACTTCTCGGCCTTTTGGCTAAGATCAAGTGTATAATTAAGGACTACTTAAAGAATACTAGGTGAATGTTCCTTCAGATTGATGTTATAGGTACCCTTAATCTGTATAGGTCTTTTTTTTTTAACTAAATATTATGGATATTTTATATCTTCAGCAAAAGCTAGTATGCCAATAGATATTTGAGTTTATATTTTGACAATATTAATTTCTATTAGGTTCTGAAATTTAAAGTCCTGTAGTGAATCCAAGAACCTCAAAAAGATTACAACAATCTGTTTTAATAATGCTCCTGAGGGAAGAAACTTTTCTACTTAAATGAATTCTACAAGCATATGTTTGAGACTCAGATAACAAAACAAAACAAATCTTCATGACAATACAAAGTTACCTGATCAAAACAGACAAATCTATAAATCTGTATGTATAAAAAATAATGTGACAATTTTGTATTTATGTATTGTATAGATATTTTTAACCTGAGATACTATAAGACACTTAAGCAGTTTGCTAGAATTATTTACTTTTCAGCCAATGATTTAAACTTCATGAACATAGTTTCAAAGATGATAAAGAAAATGTCTAAAACTCCATTCTACTCCTTATTCTAAAGTAATCACCCTGATCCTTATCAAAGCTTCATTAGCCAAAATGGAAATTACATCTGAGGTAAACATTTTAAATTATCAGGAAAAAAAGTCGTAGGATATTACATAATGAAGATGTCTTAGAGCTAATTAAAATAATGTCAAATATTACAAAAATTATTTTTAAAATCTCTGAGTTTTTGGCAAATAGAGGGATGAGAATTCCCATTATTTTCAGGCCAGAAGGTAAAAAGTAGACAATTGCTCTCCCACTTGTAGCCATTTTTCTGAGATTGTAAAGTGTAACCACCTTACACATTACATTTGGCTCCAGACGACTTTTGGTTATGGCTATTCCCAGAAACAAAATCCACACTCAAAGAACAAAAATTCATGACTAAGAACGATATTGGGTCTATAATTCAGCTTGCTACTGAAGTCTTACCTCCACATAAGACTGTAATGGTGATGCTCATGGAAATATTCTGGTCCACATGGATTCTATTCTTTCTTTCTATGGCAAACTTTCTCTTAGTATAAACATCAGTCTTGGATAATACTAGTACATCCTTGAGAGATTCTATCCCTCAGAATAGATTAAGTTATTCTAAGATAAATGACCCCTAAAAAACTCAGTGATTACAACACAGGCTTCTACAGATCTGGTCTATGCAATCTCCACTCTGGATTCCCAGCCTAACGGAATAGTTCCTATCAGGAATGTCATAGGTTATCACTGTAGCACCAGAGAAAGAGAACACGAAAAACCTCTACCCAGAAGTGATAACAGCAAGGCAAGTCAACTCACCTCACCTGAGTTCAACAAGGTAGAAATATATTATCTTTATTCTGGAAGGGCCAACACATGTTGGGAAATAATCTACTAGAGATATGTTCTTACTTTTCAAGGGTTGACAGAATTACATGTCTGAGCCTGAAAAGTTAAGGAAAAGACCCACCAAAATATTTGCTGCTTTGGGGGACATCTTGGGTGCTCTGGTAGTCACACTCTGTTCTCTTTCAAACTTCAACTGAACACCTTTCTAATACCTATTAACTACTAATGATCTACTAACATCTATAATGAAATAAGTGGCATTAATATACAATTCAATGTTGTAGGTCCCCTGAAGCCATCACTAGACCAGCTATACAGCTCTTCGATTTCAGAGAAGCAGGGGTGTCCTTTTCAGGGTGGAGACTAAAGACTACTCTTTCAGCTATTCTCTGCATCCTACAGTAAACCTAAATGAAATAATTTAGATGTGTTAGGGGTCAACATAACATGTAGCAGACTGCAGCCTATCTTCAACTCCCTCCCAGCAAATCTACCTATCCACTATTAGTGTATGAAATTTTTGGCTAAGTCTTAAGTTCTGAAAATGTACCTGCCTAAATCTATATCATGTGTTGGTATGGCAAAATTCTAAGAATTTTTCTATTTTAACTCGCTGTTACACAAACCCCACCATAAAGATACTTGGTCATTAGGATATTTGAAGTTTGTGAATCAGTGCACACATTTTGTATATGCCCAATGATTAAAGCTAAAATAAGGCCCAGCATAAACTAGAAAATGTTAGCTGATGCCTTGTAAGAGGCATACACATGTGATACTGCATAAAAACTCTAAGAAACCACTTAGGAGCCATCTATTAACTACAGAGAGAGAGTTTTTTCTGTTGTTTATTTTCAATTTCATACTTAAAAATGACAAGAGGATCCCTTCAAAAATACTTTCATTAAATTGATAAAACTGGATTAAGTATATTAATAAGCTAACTTATTTGATGGATAAAAGAAATAAACAACAAATTCACAAAAGAAAATATTAATAAAAAGCATTACTTGATGTTTTGCTTCCTCAGTAATCAACAAAATATAAATTAACATTTTTTTCTTTCTAATTGACATCGAATTTTTTTTAAACAGGTCACTTAAAATAGGTGAATATGTACCTACTGTATACAACTAAAAAAGTACAATTTCAACGTGAATCTCCCCAATATAACCTATGCTGCATTCTTGTTAAAAATTATTAACCTGAATCTAACCATAAGAAATAGTTTTTTTAAAATCTAGATTATTGAACAGTCTACAAGCTATTTGGCTTGGACTATTCAAAAATACAAAGACTATTATAAAACAAAAAACAATGGGAGTAGGAATATTCTAGATTTAAGGAGACTATTTAAATAGGAAACTAAATAGTCTCCTTTAATCTAATGATAACAATATGCAATGTGTATCCTTGGCTGGACTCTGGATTGAAAGAGGAAAGAAAGAAAGAAAGGGAGTGAGCAGGGGAGGGAAAGACAGAGGGAGGAAGGGAAGAAGGAAAGCTATATGGCTATATAAAGGGCATTTGGGGGCCAATTGAGGACATTTGAATATGGACTATATTTTAGAAACTGTTATGATATTAACATTAAATTCTTGAGAAAATAGTATTGAATTTTTGTAGAAGAGTGTCCTTGCTTTAGGAAAACACAAAGGCACTGAAGAACAAAAACGTGATATCTGTACCTTACTTTCAAAGAGTTCAGCAACAACAACAACAACAACAGGAGATTCCAATATAAGGCATTAATCAAAATATAATTTATAATAACAAAAAATGATTACAGTCCAAATACCTACAGTTGAAATCTCTATATAATGAAGTTATATATATATTAAAATATGTTTATACTTTTAATTAGTTTTCCCTCAAGGAACATATATTTAAGGGGAGCTTTTCCAAAAGGTTTCTTTCTTTCTTTTTTTTTTAAGACCAGTAAGTTTCTAAAGTAGCATTGCAATTTCTCATTGATCAATTCTTTCAGATTCAAGGATTCCATGCAAACAAACACCCTGGCAAAAAATATGATAAACACACGTAGTTTCAAAGTTTGCTTCCTGTAGTCAAAAGAAGGACTGAGTAGGAAAGACAGAAATGAGATGGTGAACAGCCAAGTGTGTACTATGTAGTTTAAGAATGCTGAAATCGTAGATTTTAAGATACTTTTCAGATATTCTGGAATAAGACAAACACTAAGCATTTATCAGCTAACACCTTGTCCTCGCTTCGGCAGCACATATACTATCAGCTAACACCTTACTAGCAAAATGCAAGAACTATTCAAGAAAAGTAATCATAAAGAAGGAAAAATAAAGTGCTGAAGCACATAAAAGTCATAAAGACAAACTTCCTACTACTCTCTCTTTCTGGGATCAGTCTTGGCACCCACATAAAATTCTCTCTCTGGATTCCTTTCTATTGTACTCTGAACAATGACCTCATGTCATCTTTGGCATATGTGCATAGGTTACTGATTTGTTCTATCTCCCTGTTGCCAAACAATAGGAAGAGTAGAGAGAGTTGAGTTGCAATGTCTTAGATCTACGAATGGGACCATTTGGGAAGGCAGTTTTCCTGTGGAACCTGTCTTCTATGACTGAAACCTATTCAATGAGACTGTTCATTCCTGACCTCCTGCCCTCTTGACACTGATCTGTCCTAAAAAGGGTGCCAATATATTGTCTGTCAAATTTATATTAGAAAGCCATAACATAAGGTCCCCATTTCTACATTGCACACAATGCTTTATGTCAAAGTTTGATAAACATGAAATCACATTTTCAAAGGTTAAAAAACAAATGTCAGTCAGTCAAAAACAGTTGACCACTGTGAGTGTCTCACTGGTTGACCCTGAACTCTTCCAGGACTCTGAGGTCAATGATATGTCATTAGAGGAGGAATTTCTTATAGATTTATGATAAGCTCACTTCTTTGACTATGATCTTGACATTCAAAAAAATTTTAAGTTGTCCCATCTTCAAACACCTACCTAGTGAATGAAAACATATAGCTATAAAGGCACTAATTGCCCTTTCAATTGTGTAATGAACTAACAATTTTCATGCAATGAAACTGATGTTAATAGGAGTTATACATGCATATCTATGAGACAAAGAACCCTAAGTTTCAACAGAATCTAAGACAATAAAAGAGGTAAGAAGGTAGAAGAAAAACAAAAATTTAGTATTTACCACAAACTCCATTTCCACCTCAATTTAATTATATTAATAGAAGAAAGTTAGCAGGTAGAATTATGTAAGCATCTTCAAAGGTCTGAAAGACTTGTGAAGTTCACCTTTTATTATTATATTATGGCTATGGTATACCATTTAAATAGCACTCTTAGATTTCTACTATGCCACACAGATAAAGCAATTAATGCTATCCAAAGACTGTCAGGGTCAGTTTTCAATATAAAATACTGAAGGATTAAATAGAACCCAAGACAAGGTTACTCTGTTTAGATAGTAGAAGGTGTCATATTCAGTTCTTAATTACTCTCAAAATGTAGTTCTTTCCTAGAAATACTGTTATATTGGCTAGTCTGCCTTTGTTTGATTTTGACTACCTGAAAGAGAGAGAAGAAAGACATTAATTTGCATTTCCCTTTCTTTAGTTTCTCCAATATCAAAGTTAAGAACAATCAGAGAGATTTTAAATGAATGGCAAGGATCTGTTGCAGACACTCACAGATGATTATGACAAACATCTTTTTATTTTTTCATTCTTTGAACATTAATAGTTATTTTATTACCATCCTTCCAAGAATGCAGAGTGGACATAAAATATATCTTGTAACTTCTCAACTATGATTTAAAAGAAAGTGATAGCCACTTGACTATTCTGCAGAAGTACAAGGGCATAAATATAGGTTGCTTTCCCTAAATATTTACTAAGCTATGTGTATCAAGTGTTTTCAACTATGTGGTATTCTGTACTGTCTTTTCATATCAGATGAAGTGTGACTAAAAATAACACTGGACAGCTTTATTATTGTGTAGCAAACACTGTTCTTTAACCCATTTGAGTTTCCAACTCAGATAATCAAATTCATTACACTTTAGTGTTGTCTATGTGTATTTCCTTACTGTTGTTTGTTAAGACTGAAGTAAAGATGGTCACTGAAGGGAAGACAGCCTTAAACCCTATACTTAGTAACTTTAAACTCACATCTACTTGCAGAAGAAATACATGACAGATCTATTGTTCTGTATTAGCAGGACATTGTCCCAGTATATGAACACATGCAAACTACTCAGGAAGGCCTTTGAATATTTAAGGCAAGACACTAGTGGCTCATCCCAGTGGGAACCACAGAAAAGGGGAACCTGATTAAATTTAATGTCATTGTCACTTTTTTTTCATTGCGAAGAATTATATAGGTAGCCATAGCTACCACACTGTTCAGACAGCATGACCACAATATTCCCCTCAGAGGTTGGCGTCAAGGACTGAATTATTCACTCAAAGAATGTGATTCATTGCTGGATGTGGTTCTTACAAGATTAAAAGAGTCATCAGTATATAAAATGTACATACATACTCTAGGGGCAAAAGTAACAGAAACCACTGCAATCTTTTGATCACTGATTAAGCTTTGCAAGAATAATCTAAAATTACTATTTTAAAATTAAAAACTATAAATATTTATTTTTTGAGTATAACTTAGACTTTGAACCTAGGTCTCTCTCTCTATTTTTAATTTAAAAAATCATTTTGAAATTAAAAAGGTTTTATATAAATTGTTGAAAGAGTTTAGAACATGATCCTTTTATTTCCTATTCTTTGAAAGGGAAGCCATTGAATCAATATTTAATTATGCAACTCTATGGTGTGCAATATCTCTGGGTAAAACCTGCTAATTCACAAAAGATTGCTTGTTCAGCATCAGCAAAAAAGCATTATAATAATCTAACAACGTTTACCATGTATGTTGTCCCTTATTGAAATGTAATGTCTCTCAAGTCTCTAAATTTAGAATTTTCCTTGTCTTGGGTAAATATTTTCAAATGCACAGAATCATTTCCAAATGCATACTTCACCTAGTTAAGTCAAATAAATATGTTTTTTAAGTAAGACAGTTGAAAATTGAAACTTCAGATAGTTTTCACTTACTCATCTAAATAAATATCTCAGAAGAAAACATACTGTTACTTAGCCATCTATGTTAAATTTCTTATCTCTTTTACTAACGTAAAAAAGCCATTTAAAAGGCTATATGAAAGTAAATGCCAGCTGCTGCATAAAGTAGTCTACCAAGGAAGTAATTGGTGGCCTTTAATAAACTCAGGGGACTAGTAACAAGCTTTCACGTGCAGAATGTCAGTTCATCAGTTCAAACTCAGTCCATACAGGCCTGACTGAGAGCCAGGCCACCTGAGTGTCACTCACTGGAGTTTATAATATGAACTGGAGGCAGACTTTGTCTGATTAATGGTGGACACAAGTCTACAACCCAGCACCCACCATCATAATTGGCTACCTCGTTTGAAGTCTCAGGAGACTGAATGGGCAATGGAATTTGAACTACCAACTCATTCTGGTCTCACCAGGGAAAGCTGAAGGCTCCCTGGTGGGGCTACTTGGAGAAGCTAGTAATGTTGCTATTGTGCCTTAGACCTGTCCTATAGATAAATAGAGAGCTTTCCTCGGTACAAGTACACACTTCAACATCTTTAAAACACCGAACAATTCATTCTGCATATGCAGGGTTAAAGTAACGTTCTTTTATGACTGCCTTCAAAATAAAAATGTAAATGAGCTTCTTTATTTGTTTCAATCTACTTGGTAACAATATTTCTAGAGAATATTAATTGTATTACAAAGAACTTGACTTGAACTCTAAGTAAAACCTAAACACATTATCTACTAGAAAAATTTTATTTACTAAAATAAAATCACATCTAGAGTTTTTTTTAAGACAATCTTATTCCACAGTATGAAAATATGCTGATTCAAATTCAGAGATCATAATTTCTTTCTATTAAAAAATTCTTAAAAAATAAAATAAAATAAATTCTATGTAAATTCTATATATCGATTACTTAAATTAGATGCCTACAGAGATACTACTTTATTGAGAATTGGGTTGATTACCATGGAATTTATGAGAAGACAACTGTAAGCAGAGGAAGCTTTGGAGATGCAATTTTGCCCCTGAAATACCAAGGGATATTTTCCTCGGTGAAATGTTAAACAATGTGCCTTCAACAATAAACTGACAATGCCTTTCCTGAGGCTTGTGGTGTGGTCACGGTGTTGATCTTGTCTTTTCTTCTTAATGTGCTCCCATACCAGAGACACTACAATGGTCATTCACAAAAACTACAGTACGGAGAAGTTTAAGATGCTTCTTCTGTAATGTTTCTTTCTTCTATCTGCAGCTGGGGAGTTACAGCTGGTGTCTTGGGTTTATTTTTTTTCCTTCTTCTTTTTTCTTTTTTCCTTTTTTAGTTACCTGAATGGATTTCCGCTTCTTAACTGTACCAGCTTGCCATGGCATTCATTATGCTGATAGGTTCAATCAGAATATTTTAGTGTCCTTTGGCTTCTGAGTTACCTTTCACTCTTTAAACAGTTTTAAAGCAAGTTTTGTTAATGTTGAAAATTTTATTATTTAATGCCATCAGTTCTATTCTTTTATAATTATCTGAATCTCTCTCATAACAAAATGACAAATAGTTGCAAACAAAAACGATGAAAAATATTTTAACAAAGATCTATATGAAAGGGATTTTTCTTTCTAAATGGCTATCAACAGAAATTATTAAAAATGAAATTACAGTTTCAGTTAAATTAATTTTCCAATATTGCATCTGTTAATGTTTATGACATTTACAGAAATGAACAAAAAAAGGCACAAAATAACTAAAATTAGGCTCTCTGCTTCTTAATCTACATTTTCTCTAGGACTAATGATTGAAAAGACTCAATCCAAGGTCACTACCAGGATTGCCCAAAACCAGACATTAAAACACCACAAACTTGTGTCTTACTGACTCTGTGATTTGCATGCTTGTAACAACAATATCAAATATTTATGATGCCCTACTATGTACCAGGCTCCATACACAGTACTTTACATTATCGTATTAAATTAATTCTCACATTATCAAACCTATGAGGTGGGTACAAATATGCTCAAAACATAAATGAGGAAATTGGTGATTAGATAGGCTAAGTAAATTGCCTAAAGTGTGTGATGATCTACACCTATTTGAACTCGTACTGCTTGAGTTTAAAACTCTTGCTCTTAAATGCTGCGTTATACAGCGTTGGCATATTTACATACACAATCGGATATTCATCAAATGTGGATTTTTTGATATACTGTTATTCAAATGTTATCCCTTGGAGGATATCCCTTGGAATTTCTTAATATTGGATTTGATTTCTGTTGACAAACTTAATACTCATCAGATATGTGACCCTGGGTATGTCATTATCTCTATGAATCTCAACTTCCTCATCGCAAATGAACTAGACAGGTTTCTAAAGTCTGTATCATTAGCTTCTACTGAATAACAAACTATTCCAAAACTCTGTGCTTTCAAACACTAATCTTGTGTTAGTTTATGATTTTGGGGGTGAGAAATCTGAGTTGAGCTCAGATGATGGTTCTGCTGGACTGGGCTAGGTTCAATCGTGTCTCTATCCAGGGTAACCAACCATCTCAGTTTGCCTGGGAGTGAGGAAATTCCTAGAACATGGGATTTTCAGTGCTAAAATTGGGAAAGTTCCAGGCAAACCAGATTGAGTTGGCCATACTACATTTATCTGTGGTCAGGTGGCATTCAAGTTTCCATGCACATGTGTAGAGACTGGCTGGTTATCAACTGATGCAAGAAGGTAAGTGAGCCACAAATCTGACCATCCTGCCAGGTTCATTCACATCATGGTGGATATAGGATTCTCATGATCAGCAAAAGAGGCAAATCCCAAAAAACAAAGTCCCTATTTGTATTACATTTGCTACTCTCCCATTGTTCAAAGCAAGTCATATGGCTCAGATTCAAATAACGAAAAAATGGATTCCACTTCTCTATGGAAGGCTATACAAAGTCACAGCCTTTTGTAAAAGAAAAATAGATATATAGGGGGACAGAACTTGTAACCAGTAACCATTTTGCCATCTACTGCATGATCATTTCCTGCCATGAAATCAAGATTTCTGTGCTCAGCAACATGCTCGATCTAAAAACATCCATGGGAGTAAAAGAAGTTATAGTCTCTCTGTGGCTACACTGCCCTGAGTAAACAATAGGGTTTGTTAACTTGTCCCAGGAATGCTTATCCCACTCGATGAGTTTGCTTGGACCCCTGAAGTCAAGGGAATTCTTAAGACAAGGATTAAATTTGCAGTGATGACCTTTATATCATCTTTCTTTTCTTAACTTCTGTTAACAGATTAAGTATGAAATGATACTCAAAACTGGGGTTATATACTCTAAGTAGCATTTCTGTGTAGTTTTAGCTGTGTGTTAAAAGGCTCCCAAAAGGGTCAGTGACTAAGAGTGTCTAAAGAGTGCCTAAGCTGAGGGTAACCTAACAATAATTGTTTCTCAAATTAGAAAGATCTTTGTGAAAGAAAGGAGGAAAAAGGAAGGAAAAGAAAGTAAGCTTTTCATACAAGAAACTATATTGAATTATTTTTATAAATAGGGTATAAGTATATATGTTCCATAGTCATACATGTATACACTTTTGTATATTGTATATATAACATGTATCTTCTTTTTACCTTTATCTTGTATTTGTCTTGTATCTTATTTGTAATACAGGAGTCACACAAATAATGCAAATGAGTGGAATTAGAGAAGTAACTTGGTACAATAAAAAAACAAAGAATGGAGAAGAATATAGCAGAATGGAAGCATTTGTCCCATTTAGAGGACAAAACTATCAGCAGGGAGGGTATAGCTTGATGATAGACTGCATGTCTAGCATGCACAAGGTCCTGGGTTCAATCCCCAGTACCTCCATTAAAAGAATAAATAAATAAACCTAATTACCTCCCTAAATATAACAGCATGGTATATTTGTTATCAATTTCTATGTTACTATTACCACAAATTTAACAGCTTAAAACAACACATTTATTATCTCATCATTGCTGTAGTTTAGAAGTCCAACATGGTGCAGCTGGTTCTCTGTTCAACATCTCACTAGGCTGAAAACAAGGCATTGGCAAGGGCTACAATCTCATTTAAGGTTCAGGGTGCTTTTCCAAGCCTCCTGGTTATTAGCAGAATTCAGTTCCTTGCTACTGTAGAATTAAAGTCCTGTTTTCTTCTGGCTATCATGTGGAATCACTCTCAGCAACGAGAGGCATCCTACAGTTGCCTGACGTATGCTCCGCTACACAGCATGGCAGTGTGCTTCTTCAGAGCCAGAAGGAAAATCTCTCCATCTCTTTTAAGAGCTCACCTGATTAGGTCAGACTCACCTCAAATAATTTCTCTTTTGAGTAATTCAAGTCAATTGACGAGAGACCTTAATTATAACTGCAAAACACTTCTGACATGTAATAAACACAATCACAGGAGTGCCATTCGATCATATTCCCACATTCCACTCATGTACAAGGGGAAGAGATTACTCAGCATGTGTACATCAGGGGGTGAAAAGTCTTGAGGGCCATCTTAGAATTCTGCCTAGCACGTACAGGAAACACTAGAGAATTCTGATCCTCTAGATTAATACAGAACATGTTTGGTGCCCCAATCCTCCAAAAAATTACCTTTATCAAGTCGTACTACTTCTATTCTTTTGTTGTGTCATTTTCCTTAAATGAAAAATGATCTAAGACACAGTCTTTTAAAAACTATTTCCTGTTTTGCAGAAATAATGAAATTATTGTCCAAACTAAACTCTATGGTCCCTTTAGGGAACTCCATGTGAGAAATTTATTTTAAAGTTTACTAGGAGAGATTCTGCTTTCCCTGAAGTAAAAAAAATTTTTTTTTCTCTCTTACACTAGAAATACATAATTGATTTTATCTGTCTTTTCTTTTGGCTGCCAAGAATTTATAGCCAGATTTAAATGGGCCTTTATTCTCTACACAGTGTATTAATTTAATATAATTTTGTATTAATATTTTTCTAGTCTGGTTGTAATTCTTAATTTTATACATTTAATGTTTTTGTTGTGGTCATCTCAAATCAAAGAGGACACACATGACTAAAATATAGATTAGATAGATGAACAGAGGGCAGAAAAATAATAAAGATAAATGGAATAAATAAGTAATGATGAGAGAGACAAAATAAAGATCATGCATTCTTATTTTTCAAACTACCTATTCAATTCCATAAATGTATATATCCATCATTGTGCCAATATTTTACCATTTTATTTTAACAGCATTATAACATAACTTTTTGGTCTAGCAGGGTCTTGTTTTCACATGGATGTAGTTCTTTTGCCAAAAAATTCAGTGATAAAATCAACAATAATAAATTATTTTAATATTAGTATTTAATGTTCACTAATGAATCCTCTTTTTTTCTCTCAATTTTCTACTTTCTTTTAACATGCCGAGTCTGATGCCTTATAAATGCAATATTACCAAAGTTTTAGAGGTAGAGTCCTATTCTTGCTTACATTCATTTTTCTCTATATGCATTAGATCACTTTTAAATGCACAAGGTCACTTATTTCTCATACAGAATACTTCTATGTTGCATTTACACAACCATATTCACTTGGCATTAGATTCCATTCTTTTGTCACATGTACATTGTCCACCTCATCAGAGTAAAAAGTTGTAGGCAAAAAAAAAAAAAAAAAAAAGACTTAGTTCAAATAACTATAATTTATTTTGTTTTAAAATTTATTTTTATACCCTCTTAAAATTTAAAACTATAATAATTTATAATTATTAATAATTAAAATAGATTATATAGAACATCAGGGTGACTATTTCAACTGTGACTGTACCCCTAAGCGTTCCAAAATTAAGAGTTATCTCCTAATAATGATTTAAGAAGAATATTGAAGTCATTACAAATCTAAGATTCTGAAATATTCCCAATGAGTTAAAATATTTACTCCCACTTCACAAAAATAGCTTATTTCATGTCTGTGGCAGGGAAAGTACAGAAGGTGAGTCTGGAACATTTTGTGCCAGAAAGCAAGGAAGTGTTCAAAGAATAATGGATTTATGTCAAAAGGACACAATTGCCAGCTTGAAGAATCTCCCATTGGCCAAATTTGACACAATATGTGCATCAGAAATAATTGTAACAAATATAATAGAGAAAAAAAATTTGAGTCCATAATGTAACTCAAAATGAAGGAAGAGGTGGGGCCAGTGGAGATGGGACACACTTCTTTACAGAAGAGTGGCAAGAAATAAAGACAGAAGAAATGATAGAAAAATCATTAAATGGTAAAATTAGGGAAGGGGAATATGGGTGTCCATTGAACTACTGTCTTAGTGTTTCTCTGGGTTGGAAAAATTTCAAAATTAAAAAATAAATTAACAACTAAAAAAGTATATTTAGGGCCAAGAATCACATTTTGTTCTAGAAAACAAATGATATTATTCCCTTTAGAGCTGCATATAGTTTAACTGATACCAATTCCAAAAAGACTAGGAAACAAAGAAACTCATTCTAAGATGCTGATAAGGATTTTGGAGTTTTCTTGAGCAGCAGATACTTACATTGTAGCCAAATCTAAAACTTAAGGGAAGATCTGCTAAAGACTTAACTTCTGTATTTTAACCACTTTTGTACAAATATTATATAAAGTCTCTTCGTTGATCCTACTGACTGGTGGGGTATGAAGGGAGGCATGGGCAGGAAAGAAAGAGGGCAGAGAAAGGCATCCCCTGCCCCCAGGAAACTCAAAACGGCATCTGAGCACCCAAGATTTAGTCCTGTCTCATCTCCAAGATACAAAGGCCTTGTGCTGTACACCAGAAATTGACACAATATTGTAAACTGACTACAACTCAATTAAAAAAAAAAGATACAAAGGCCTTTATGAGTTTCTAAGTTCTTCCTATGCAAAGGCCTGAAACTGGGATGTGCATACAAGGAAGTTAATAAATACCATAATTTTATATATTATGTATAATATTATTCTTCTAACAATTACAATTATTCAAATCATTACTAAGAAATTCCTTCTACAAACAGGTACAAACTACTGTGTATAAAATAAATACGCTACAAGAATATATCGTATGGCATAAGGAATATAGCTAGAATTTTATAATAACTTGAAATGGAGTATAATCTATAAAAATTTTGAATCACTGTCTTATATACCTGAAACTAATATAATATTGAAAATCAACTATACTTCAATTTTTTAAAAACCTAAAAAAAAAAGTAATTCCTTCTATAATATATACATATCTATAGAAAAGCATTAACACCAACTTACTATGCCCCAACTTGAGTCCTTTTGTTTAGATATCTGTTAATACTTCTCTATTGTTTGAAGATTTGAACAATGAACATATTCTTCTATTGAAGTTCAAGTTCCTGAAAATCTTCTGGATTGCTCGAAGGAGAGTGCTCCTTTCTAAGACACACACCAGGCCGCTTCCTTACACCCTTCATCTCATTTTCATCAGGATCCAAATACAAACACACTCCAATCTTTATCAACTTGCATTAGTTTATCTTAGCTCTATCCCGGAAAAGGAATTCTGAGTACTTCATTTATTAATCTCCACAGTGATGCAAACCATATCCTTAATGCTCTGTTATGTTCACAGCCTGGCATTTTTTTAACTAGGGTGAATTCTGATACAGGTGCAACTTCCTTGAAAATGGAAGGGCCGAAGATAAAGTTTGTCATTAAGGCAGAGTCTGTTTACTCTTAGAATTCTAGGAAAATAAATTATAATACAAATTACACCATCTTTACCATAGTAACACTATTCAGATGAGGGGAAAATTTTTTTTTGAGGACTTAGCCTCTGGGTTTCTTTGATGTATAAATAGCCCTTTGGCTTTCAGTGCATTCTCTTAAAGGTAACCATAAAGAAACTACAATTAACAGTAATTTGTTCTTAGAGCCGCTTTTAGGAGGTGTCAAATATTATCTTGCTTTGTTTACTTGCACTCCTTTTACAAAGCCATGTTTTAGTTGATCTGTTTCTTCTAGTTTCCTTTGGAAAGTTATCACAAATAGTGTACATTTCCCAGTGAATGGAATCTTTAACAATGATGCTATTTTCATACACACAGAAAGAAACTACTAGAAAAAATGTGAAACAACAGGAATTTGTTTTGACAACCTCCTATTATATAGATTTTCTAGACTGGCAATACAAAGCAGTTTCATTGACTTGTTTGTCACTTTTGTTGTTGTTTTTGCTTAGCGTGGAGCTATGTTTGGTTGTGGTTTTTTCCTCCCCTATAGAATTTATCATTTTCTTTTAATAAATTGGCCAATAAACTTAGTCAGTCTTAGGTCAGTGATCAAGGAGAGAGAAAGACTTTCATATACACTACTTGAAAGTGATTTATCTGCAAATTAATTCTTAAAACACATTAATTTAGAAAAGAAAAGAATCTCAGACCAAGTGGTAAATCTACTAGTTGCTTCAGCAACTAAAGTCAGCTTAAGTGTGATTTAAAAAAATCACTGCAGATTCCTTAGTGATCACATATAGTGATCATATCCTCAAAATATTTTGAAAATAGGGAAAACACAATGCTATAAAGCTATAATTGTCCTAGGGAAGAACTGCTCAGGTGACTAGTAATCTGGAGGAAGAGAGACCACTGGCCTCACACCATCACAGGACTAAGTATGTTATTTATTTTATATCACCAAATAATAATCTCAGATTACAGTCCCATGAAGATTCTATAATTGACATTTCACAAGGATCCCAAATATTGTGACTCAAGCTGAGTGTAAGTATTCTGAATACTGAGTAGCCTGTTATTTGTCTCATAGAATGGAAGCTTATAAGATAATGCCTTATACTTCTTTACTTACTAGATTCTGTTCATTTCATTATTGAATCCAGCCTATCACAAATGTCAACGGAAAATGAAAGATCTTTATTTTTCTCAGTTTTAATAATGTCTAAAAACAAAATAAAATCAGTCACAGTTTCACTCAGTATAGTTCTCTAAAAAGTTAAATTATAACTCTTCATTACATTTTTAGAAAATTGAGGGTTTTCCTGTTTCTTCTTGAGGGGAACAGAATAAACATATATGAAAAAAAAAAGAAACAATAAATATACATGAGAAAGAATTTGTAGTTCTAAAAATTAGAAAACAAAAGAGCCAAATGAAACCATCTTTAGCTGCCCTAGAGCGGGGAAAAAAAAAAGCTCCAAAATGGCTTGATCTTGAAAGTCAATAAATACAAGCTCCCTGTATTCCCACTGAAGGATCTCAACAGAACTCTACAAGCTGCCACGACTATGCAAATTTTGGATGATTAGGCATAACAACGGAGGAGGGGTATCAGAAAGCATGTAAGGGAAAAGATAGCTGAGTTAGGGGGAGCTGTTACCAGATACAATAGCTTCTGCATAAAGCCTGCCAGAAGCCACAGTACTGCTTTACTCTGCAAAGGAAGTGTGGCATCTAGTGGACAGTTCGTTTCTGCAATACCTTCCTATATTTTGCAGAGAAATAGATAATGATATAGCGTAGATCTTTGTGGCTTAACTGTCTTGTTGTTGCTATTGTTTTAAATAAGCCATGTCTTCACCTTCCATGTTAAGTGTGTTTTTTTATACTAACTTGGCAATAAAATCAAGCTGTCCTTATGAAAAAAACTTGTTTAGAATTTATAGTTCTACAAAGTGATTCTTACCTGAGTGTTTATCTTTATTTTGAAAAATACTGCAATATGAGATTATTAAATTATATTCACATGAAATAAAATCTATTTTGTTTTCTTTGGAATATTAAGTTTCACAAAATGTGAAATGCTGTAAGAAAGTTAGAACAAAAATTTTAGAGTGTGTATGTATTGTTTCATATGAAAATATTCTACAAATCAAATTTCAAGTATAATAGATACTGCATTGAAATTCACAGAGTTCTAAAGTACATGTTCAGTTCATTTTGGAAAACAATATTTTCAAAATAAGGTATTTTAAGTTACAAATTAGAAACAAATTTAAGGCTTTGTTGATTTTAGTTATTCACTGGCAAAAGTTTGACATGGTTCCAATAAAAATTTACTGTTAAACATTTATCATGACTCAAAATACATTAACTTACTACATTATGAAATCGTATGTCAAAATTCACCTCTGTCTTCTTGTCAAATCAGCCAAATATTTTAAAAAACGTATAACTGTACAACTCGGATTTTAGTTTAGTGCTTTTCTATGAATTGACTAAACTCTTAAGTTATTAAAGACTCTAAGCAACATTTTGCTCTACTCTAAAATATTGTTTGTCTACTATTGATACCTCAGTGTTTCCATAGATTTGCTTGTATAGAATTGGCCTTTCAGCAATAGGAAACTTTGAAGAATAATTTGTGAAGTTCAGGCAGGCAGTCTGAAACGCCTTAGGTTTTTCACTAATTGGGGGAATAGAAGCATATACTTCTGTTTGAGGTTTGGTCCCCTCTAGTGGACATCAAGTAACACTGAAATTTAAATTCTTACGTAATATTCCAGTGGTCAAAGTAATTGAGACTAGTTGTAGGTTCAGCTGAGGGAACTAAAGTAGTTATGTTTCTGTGACATGTTCGAACCTTGCAGTTCATACTTAACTTGGTATCTAACCATCCATTGTTCAAATGTGGGTAAACGGCCTTTAAAGAATCTGTAAATCCATGAAAAAAAGTATACAGTTCCAAACTAAATGTTTTGATGATTTGAAAAATATTGAAATGATATTTATTTGGAAACATTTTTACTTACTTCTAAGCTAGACAAATGACAAGTCTTTGTCCCATGAGACTTTTGTAAAGGTAGGAATATACCTTCTTTTACTTCCTAAAAGACACATCACTCTGAAGACTAAACAGTGGCTTACAAAGTGTGCAACAACATTTCTTAAAGGGAAAGCACTTCTTTCCCATGTAATGATACTCCTTTGCACATAATATTCCTTCCACACCTTTCCAGAATACACGAATGAAAGAGAAAATGAAATGGAAAGAATCAATGAATTTTTAATGTAATATTTGTTTTTCACAAAACTCTTAATAAAAGTTTAATAAAAACTTTGAAAAAAAGAGGGGGAAGGGGAAGAGAAAGGTGGTGAGAGGCAAAGAGAAGTGAATGGAGTTGCTTTGCAATCTCAGGGAAAAAGAAGGATTCCCCTGGCATGAGCATTTCAGCACTGTACTATAAAACAGCCACGGCAACCTAACAAAAATGCATTCTACAGACATAGCTGCAAATAGCATCAATAGCAATTACAACAGGGTTTCCACAGATATTAAATGTGAAAGTTTCCCATAATTTCTAAAGCACCACACAAATATAAAGTAGTGTTTATTAGTATTGCTGTCTTTAGAAGCAGAGATAATAGCTAAGACTTACAGAGTCTTTCTTACAAACTGGTAAACACAGTTTTAACTGGTATATAATACATCATTTCATTTGAGCCTCGTAACAACCCTATAAATTGGGCTTTATTTTATCCTAATTTGCATAAGAGGAAAATGAGGCACAGAGAAGTTAATTGCCCAAAGTCACTCAATTAGGAGATAGTAAAGGAAGGATTCACCCAGTAATCCTAGCTCCTAACTCTGTGTGCTTAACCTTTGAATCTCTTGAAAATAACACTGGTAATGCAGTAATAGTAATGTCAATAAGAATATGGTAAGCAAATATATTAAGTGCATACATTAGAACTAAATTATTATGACCTCAATTTGGGATAAATTCTACTTCAAAATTACAAGCATCACTATCATACATTATAGGTATTGATGCTGTCCTTTAGAGTTATTTTTATATTTGAGAAAACAAGCAGCAAAACTGCCCTCTTGCAGAATCAGCTTTTTGCCATAGATTAATATTTAGAATGAAAACAGGAAAATGAGAAGCCTCTGTACCAAATTGTAATGAGAAAAAATGTATTTAATCCAAGATATTCATTTATTCTTTCAAAAAAAATTTTTAAGCAGTGAACCACTTATAACTTTTCAAAGCCATTGGATTAAAAGGAGATTTACCTTTACCTTTAAAAATTGCTTGCATGTAAAGATTTGGAACTTCCCCAGTTCTGGGTGATAAAAGGTGCCGGTTTATACAAATGTATTATTCTCCAGGGGGTATTTGAAGGTGGATTAGTTATATCAAACATTAAATAAATAGTACCAATTTCAAGAAGTTATAAAAGGTCAAAATATCAAATCTGCCATAATAGCACCATTGACACATTTTAACAAGAATCTTTGTAATATTCATTTTCCCCACAACAAAAATAATGTCTTCCTATTTCATGATTAATTAAGTTCTATCTTTTGTAATAATGTTAATTTTAGTGGTATGATCTGATAAAGAGGAATTACAAAGCTCAAATTACATGAACTTATACAAGAAAAGATAAAAACTGATCTTTCATAAATTCCCTCTTTTGCAGTTGATGTTTCTGATTGCTTTACAAGTGGGATTTTTTTACTTTTAATAGAACCTCAACAACATAAATATCAACATATTAGAGCAAATACCAAAAATATCCCAACAGAGTAGGTTATTCAAAGAATAAATGACCAAAGAATAAATATGGGTAATAAAGGAAGTGAACAGAAGCCACAAAAATGAGGTATCCAGAACTGCTTTAGGTGTTTAATTTATTATCTTATTTGAGTGATTCTTAAACCTTGGCTACCAGCCCAGCATCATAATGGTCACCAGCATACCTGTTAGAAATGCAAATTCTCAAGCCCACATCAGAACTACTCAGTCCAAAATACTGAAGGTGGGGCCCAGCAATCAGTGTTTTATTAAGACTTCCAACAATCCAATTTAATCCTCACAATGACCCTATGAAATTAATAATTTCTAATGGTACCAGAAGAGAGAGAGGTCCAACTGTGTGTTGCCTACAAAAGAAACATTTTAGATTCAAAGACACAAATAGGTTTAAAGTAAAAAGATGAATAAAAAAGATACAATATGCAATTAATAACCATAAGAGAGCTGTAGTGGGTACACTAATATCAGACAGAAAAGACTTTAAGACAGAAGGTATTACCAGAGACAAAGAGTGGCATTTTAAGATGAAAGGATCAATTCGTCAGAATGATAAAACAATTATAAACATATATACATCCAACAACTGAGTCTCAAAATATATGAAACAAAAGTGACAGAACTGAAGGGAGAAATATATAATTTAAGAATAAGAGTAGAGGTTTCAATACTCTATTCTTAATAATAAAGAATAGAGCACTAAACAGAAAATTAACATGGATATAGAAGATCTGGATAATACTATCAACCAACCTGACTCAACTGACATGTATAGTACACTCCAGCCAACAACAGGAGAATAATTTGTAAGTGTACATGCAACATTCTCCAGAATAGACCATATGTTAGACCATAAAACAAGTCTCAATAAATTTAAAAAGATTAACACCATGCAAAGTATGGTCTCTGACCATAAGAGAATTAAATTAGGTATTAAAATAGGACAAAATATGGGAAATCTACAAATACTTAGAAAATTTTAAATGGACTTCTAAATAACCAATGGATCCAAGAAGAAATCATGAAGGAAACTAGAAAATATTTTGAGCTGAATAGAAATGAAAACATACCATATTTAGGAGATGTTGCTAAATCAGTATTTAGAGGGAAATGTGTATCTTAGAAAGGGAACAGAAAAACTAAGTAGATCTAGCAAGTAAAGAAATTAAACTAGCAATTAAAAATCTTAAAAAAAAAAAAAAAGATTTCAGGCCTAGATGGCTTCACTGAAGTTCTTCTAAACATTTAAAGAATAATACCAATCCTTCACAAGTTCTCCTAGAAAATAGAAAAGAAAGTAACACAGCACATTCTATATGAATGTTTTTATGTTAGAAAAAAAGAAAAACTGACCGAGAAAAAAATTACCAAAATCAGAAATGAAAGAGGAGACATCATTAACGATTTTACAGAAATTTAAATTATCATAAGGGAATGCTATGAACAACACTATGCCAATAAATTGGACAACTAAGATGAAATGGATAAATTCCTAAAAAAGACAAAAATGCTTTTAACTGAAACTGACTTAGAAAAATAGAAAAACTAAATTTACCTATGACAAATAAAGAAACTGAGTAATTTGAAATCTTCCCACAAAAATAAAGTTCAAGCCTAGATGGCTTCACTGATAAATTCCACCAAATATTTAAAGAAGAAACAATATCAATCTTTCCCAAATTCTTCCCAAAGACAGAGGAGAAGGAAACACTCCCCAACTTATTCTACGAAACCAATATTATCCTGATACCAAAGCCAAAGACATCGTAAGAAAACTACAAACTAATATCCCTCATGAATATATGCACAAAAGCCCTCAACAATATCTTAGCAAACCAAATCCAGGAAAATACAAAAAGGATAATGCACCATGACCAAGTGGGATTTAAACACAGAATGAAAGGTTGGCTTAATATCCAAGCAGAAATTAATGTGATATATTATTAATAGAATAAAGAACAAAACACACATGATCCTCTTAAAAGATACAAGGTACTTGACAAAATTCATTCATAAAAAAAACAAAAACAAAAACTCTCAACAGCTAAGAATAGAAGGGAACAGCTAAGAATAGAAGGGAAGTTTCTTAACCTCATAAAAGGAATCCATGAAAACCTATAGCTAACAGCATGTTAATGACTAAAAGACTGAATGCTTTCCTAAGAACAAGGTAAGGATATCTGCTCTCATCGCTTCTTTTCAACATTGTCCCAGAGATTCTAAGAAAGGTGATAAAGTATTAGAGACTAAATGTTTGTGTCACCCCAAAATTCATATGTTGAAACCTAATCCCCAGTTGGATAGCATTTGGAGGTGGGGTTTTTGGGAAATGGATTTTTGGGAGGGATTAGTGCCCTAACAAAAGAGACTCCAGAGAGTTACCTTGCCCTTCCATCCTGTGAATACTCAAGAGAGTAAGTGGCTGTCTATGAATAGGGAAGCTGGTCCTCAACAGACACCAAGTGCCTTAATCTTGGCTCCAAATTTCAGAACTATGAGAAATATATTGTTTATGCCACCCAGTTTATGGTATTTTTATTATCATAGCCCAAACAGACTAAAACAACAGGCAAGGAAAAGAAAGAGAGAGAGAAGGAGAGAAAGAGAAAAAGAGAGAGGAAAAAAGGAAGAAAGAGTATATGAGAAAGGAATAAGTAAAAAACTATCTTTATTCACAAGCAACATGATCTGATATGTAGAAAATTCCAAAGAATCCACACACACACACACATACAAAAAACAACAAAAACTCAATGACAGAAAAAAGAAATAAGACAATTTAAAAGTAGGTGAAAGACTGGAATAGACATTTCACCAATAAACATACGAAAAAAGTCAACTAATTATTAGGAAAATGCAAATTAAAATCACTTCATACCCACTAGGATGGCTATAAAAAAGACAAGTGTTAGAGAGGATATAGAAACTAGAACTCTCAAACTGTAGCCACTTAAAAAAACAGTTTGGCATTTTCTTTAAAAATTAAACATGAACTTACTCTACAACTTGCATTTCTAGTTCCAAGTATGTACCCCTGAGAAGCAAAAGCACATGTCCACACGAAGACTTGACCATGAATGTTTATAGTAGCATTATGTGTAACTGCCAAAGGTGGAAAATTTTTAGATAATCCAAACTGGTAAATAGATAAACAGAACGTGGTGGTATGTCTATGTATTGGAATTATATTCTGCAATAAACAGAAACAAAATATTTGAACAGATAAACCTCAAATATTTTGCTATATGAAAGAAGATAGCCACAAAAGACCACATATCAGAGGATTCTATTTATATTAAATGCCTAGAAAAGGCATACCTACAGAAACAAAAAATCAATTAGTGCTTGCCTGGGCCTGGGGAATGGGGGTTGACTACAGATGGACAGAAAGGAGCTTTTGGAGGGTGAAAGGAATGTCGTAAAATTGGGTTGTGGTAATGGTTTCATAGCTTTGTAAATTTACTAAAAAAAAAAAAAAATCATTTAAGTCATACACTGAAAATGAGTAGATTTTGTAGTATGTAAATTATACCTCAATCAAGCTGTTAAAAAAAATTATCCTGTTTCCACAGTAAGTGATGGGTCTGAAATTTAAATTCAGGACTAACATGCTTTCAAATCTTTTATGTTCTATTTTTTTTTTTAATTTTTTACTGAAGTGTAGTTGATTTACAATGTTAGTTTCAGGTGTACAACAAAGTGACTCATATATATATATATAAATATATATATATACACACACATATATCTATTTTCTTTTCATATCCTTTTCCATTATATGTTATTATAAGAAACTGAATATAGTTCCCTGTGCTACACAGTAGGTTCTTGTGGTTCGTCTATTTTATATATAGTAATGTGTGCTTTATGATGACTTAATTCTATTAAAAATAGACTTTTCAGATTTGGAAGTAGCTGAGAAGTGAAATATTTTAGCAAAAGGTACCTTCTAATAACAATTGGCTTGTAAGGCTTTTTTCACATTAACTTGCCAAAATACTTGCCTTTAAAATTGTGATTAGTCAATGATTATTTGCAGGTTGTTATCCTTAATTTGCTAACACCTTTACTAACAAAAAAGCATAGAAAAAATGTTTGGGGTTCAAAACATAATACACTTTTAAAAGTGATTTGTTTTCCTTTATTCAACAAAGTAACAGATCTTATCAGCATTATATTCATCCTGATTTCTACTCTCTTCATATTTACTTCTTGGAGTCAGAACATCACAGGCTGGGAGTGAGTCACCTTATCCAACACCTGCACATAACAGTATCCCCAATACTAATCCCACTAAGATTTTTATCTAGCTCATTTTTCTACACCTCTAATGATCCTGGCTTAATAACTAAATATGGCAATATATCAGAAAAACAGTTTTTTTACAAAAAAAAAAAAAGAAGAAGAAGAAGAATTGTCCTATGTTTCACTGAACAGAGTAAAGCAAACTTCTAATCCAGTATTCATGGCAAATTCTAGATGGCTTTTCCTCTTTGAAAGTTTCCAAAGCTCTTTAAACAAAACTCTTTCCCATACCCACTTCCTACACACACCCCTTGCCAGCTAAGTCCTAGTCATCCTTGTGGTCTTAGTTTTTAAAAAGTTACTTCACTTAATTATTCACTTATTTAAAAACAAAATAAAAAAAGAAAAGTACCAATGTGCATACTAGAAGTAAGGTGATCTGCTAAATTCTGAGAAATAAGTAGAAGAGAGAAATCTTACAGTTTAAAACCAATACATAACTATGTGATCTCTAAAGGATGAATGCTATGGGGATCTAATTTAAAACAGGGTGACTCCAGGGGAAGGGTATAGCTCAGTGGTAGAGCACACACTTAGTGTGCATGAGTTTCCAGGTTCAATCCCCAGTACCTCCATGAAAATAAATAAAATTTTTTTAAAAACCCTAATTACCTGCCCCACCCCCATCCCCCAAAGGGGATGCCTCCCAAAAGGTCTGTTGGTAAGTGACATTTAAACTGAAGTCTGAAGTATAAAGAGCAACTATGAAGGTGCAATGTGAGAAGGGTGGTCCAGATCAAAGGAATGGCATTTTGAGAGAGGAAAGAGACTACAGCTTGGGAGAACCCGAAGAAAAGCCCACTGTGGGGTTAGAACAGAATGAACACAATGGAGAAACTGAACACTTTCCAGATGAAAAGGTAGATCAGGCCTTATCATCCTCATTGAGGATATCAGATTTATCCTAAGAGCAATGGGAAGCCTCTGACTGGTTTCAAACAGGTAAATAGAATCAAATTTACCTCTCAAAAAGATCTATTGTGTGAAAATTGGATTAAGCCAATTAAATTAAGAATACTTAACCCCCAGATTATTAAAACTGGCATTTTGTTGGGAGTGATGGATGAAGAAGGAATTAGTCATTGCAATTTCTGGTGCCCTCTAATCTCTCCTCCTTGGTAGAAAGAGGCAGTTAATTCCTGGACTGCTTCCTCAGGAAGGGTATGATCTGTGATGGTTGTGATGCTAATGTTTTGTTTGTTTTTTCTTTTTAATCACAGATCATGGTTTGGCTGCTACTGGACCCCTCCCACCTTTGGTTGTACGGTTAAGGGTGCTGGAAAGCACTGATAAGTAAGCAGAGTGTATATCACAACAGCATTGCCAGAACACTGTTTTCCAGCAGGGGTTCTTCTAACTTCTGTTATCAAAATCAGGGGTCAGCTCCTCCATGTATCTCATCCTAGAGTGGGAACTTATTTCTCATTCATTAAAGTATCTCTGTTTCTAAGAATAGCAACATCAAAGAGCCACATCAGAAACCAGCATGTTGCACAGCAAAGGGAAACATCAACAAAACAAAAAGACAACTTACAGAATGGGAGAATGTATGTGCAAATGATATGACTGATAAGGGGTTAATGTTCAACATATATAAACAGCTCATACAACTCAACATCAAAAATCAAACAACCTAATTAAAAAATGGGTAAAAGACCTGAATAGACATATTTCCAAAGAAGATATACAGATGGCCAACAGGCATATGAAAAGATGCATCACTAATCATCAGAGAAATGCAAATCAAAACCACAATGAGATATCACCTGACATCTGTCAGAATGGCTATCATCAAAAAGACCACAAATAAAAAGTGTTGGTGAGGACGTGGAAAAAAGGGAACCCTTGTACACCGTTGGTGGGAATGTAAATTGGTGCAGCCACTGTAGAAAATAGTATAAAGTTTCTCAAAAAAGTAAAAATAAAAACAGAACCACCATATGATTCAGCAATTTCACTCTTGGGTATTCATCTTATGAGGACCAGGGATGCTAATCAATGTAAACCTAAGTTTGGAAAGAAAAAAGTAAAGTGTGTTCAATTTTTCATCTCTCTCCTAAAGTCATACAAGGGACTTCTTAAAAGTTCTATTTTTTTTATTATATTACTTCAAGAGATGAGAATAGGAGGGAGAGTAAATAGCATTATGTTTATAGATTATTATAAGAAAGCAGAATTAGAGATAATTGAAGATTTAAGTATCTGTTTTACATGGGAAAAATGTCATGTTTGGAATTGCTTCAAAATAGTTCAATGGGAGGAGATAAAGATGAAGTTCATAATTGCTGAAACTGGATGTTTATCCATGGGAGCTCATTACACTACTTTCTATTGTGCATATATTTGAAAATTTTCATAGTAAAAATCTTTAAAAATCCATATGGATTGAGGAAGTGGACGTTCTCTCACACACTATTAATAAAAGCATAAACTATCACAACCTTTTAAAAATTAATATGGAAATAACTATTAAAAATAAAAATTTTCTGCACAATAAAGGAAACCATTAACAAAATGAAAAGTGTACCTCCTGAATGGGAGAAAATATTTGCAAATCATATATCTGGTATGGGGTTAATAACTAAAATATATAAAGAACTCATAAAACTCAGTAACAACAAAAAAAATCATATTAAAAAATGGGCAGAGGATCTGAACAGACATTTTTCCAAAGAAGACATACAGATGGCCAACAGGTACATAAAAAGGTGTTCAACATTACTAATCATAAGCAAAAGGCAAATCAAACCCATAATGAAATATCACCTCACATCTGACAGAATGGTTATTATCAAAAAGATAAGAAATAACCAGTGTTGGAGAGGATGTGGGATATGGAGAAGAGGGAACCCTTGTGTACTACTGGTGGTAGTGTAAATTGGTGCAGCAACTGTGGAAAACAGTATGGAGGTTCTTCAGAAAACTAAAAATAGGACTACCATATGATCCAGAAACTCCACTTCTGGATATTTATCCAAAGAAAATAAAAACACTAATTTGTAAAGATATACCTACATTCATTGCAGTATTTTTTAGGATAGCCAAAATATGGAAAGGACCTAAGTGTTGTGGGGCAAACTGATGTCCTTTAAAGTCCAATGACCCCCATTCCCGGGCTCTCAGGTATCTGCCTGGCATCCCTCAACAGATAAAGTACATTATTTACTGGGCATGTTTGTCCTAACAAACTAATAGCCCTAGGTAATGTGGCTAGGTAAATCTCACAATAGCTCAGGCTGGTTTGTTTCAGCGATAAACCCCACTGCCCCCTCATGGACCCCAAATTTCTGACTTCACCTACACCCAATCAAAAACTTATGCACAAACTGATCACACAGCCCCCAACCCATTATGTTCACCAACTTCTCCCCCAATAAAAGAGCTCAGCAACCAACCCCCGGAGCTCACAAAGGCACCTCTCATCTGTGTGACCCGCTGTTGTCTATGGCAGCATAACCTAATAAACTCCTTTCCTAGTCTCATTCTTTGCCTTTGGTAAGTTCTTTTACTGCCTGAGACACCAGCTATTTTTTAAAAATTTTTTTAGGGGGAGACGTAATTAGGTTTTTATTTATTTATTTTTTTTAGTGGAGGTGCTGGGGACTGAATCCAGGACCTTGTGCATGCTAGGCATGCACACTACCACTAGTGCTATACCCTTTCCTCCAACAAGTGTCTATTGATGGATGAATAGATAAAGAAGATGGGATATATATGTGTATATATACATATATAAATATACGTAGTTGAATACTACTCAACCATAAAAAAGGAAATCTTGTATTTTTGCCAACATGGATGGATCTTGAGGGCATTACTCAAAGTTACATAAGTCAGAGAGAGAGAAAAATACCACGTAATTTCACTTAAATGTGGAACCTAAAAAGTAAACAAAATGAAATAAAACAAAACAAAAATCATAGATAAAGAGAACAGAATGGTAGCTGCCAGAGGGGAGGAGTGCTGGGGAGTGGGTAAAATAGGTAAAGGGGGTCAAGAGGTACAAGTTTATAGTTATAAAATAAGTCCTGGGGATGCAATATACAGCATGGTGACTATAGTCAATAATTTGTAGAGCATGTTTAAAAATTGCCAAGAGGGTAAATCCTAATAGTTAATTTTGTATGGTGACAGATGTTCACTAGATATATTATGGTAATCATTTCGCACTGAATACAGATATCAAATCATTATGTTGTATACCTGAAACCAATATGTTACATGTCAATTATATCTCAATAAAAAAGTTTTAATAGGCCAATAGTTAATAAGATTGAGAAATACTACAGTCATCTTTTTTTATGAGAAACTTGTATGTACTAACTTAGAAATTGTCCATGTTAGTTCATTAAATGATTTTTTAAATTGAAAACAATTATTATTGGCATTATGCATGTGACTATTATATTCTGGTGTATATAACTTTGAGGGAAAAAAGGTAAAATGGATACAAATCAAATGTAGAATGGTTAATGGAGGAGAGGTTTGCTTTCATCCCTCACTGTAAATACTTTGTATTTTCTCAAGTAGTGGTATTATAGATGGTTTTTATTTGTTCTACTTAAGATCACACACTTAGTGGCAAAGTTGAGCAATAAATTCCAGCAGTCTGGCTCCAGAGACCCTATTTTTAACTACTCAATAAACTGCATTTATCTAGAGTAGTATGTAAAATATAACTAATATAACTAATAGCCTTAGAAAATATTTTATTTAGTTCTTACTTGTCATACTCAGAATGACTCTACATTCCTGACTCCAAATATCTGTCACCATCTTTGAATCAAGAGTGCCTTTTGTTTCACAAAGTCTTGACCCAAAACATTTCGGGCCCTGGTTATTCCCTCAGAGATCTGTTTTCCAGAAAGGAAACAACGAAGAACTACTTACAATGTTTTAAAATAAATCATTGTTAATTGTGGTGCCCTTAAAATTACAACAACTTAGTTTGGGTGTGTAATTAAGTCAATTATCTTGAAAATGCTACTGAAATTTTCAGTGAGCAACTACCCCTCTGGCCCCTTTGCCTGGCTTCCCTGCCATTGTTTGAAGCTTCTGTTTTGGGAAGAAAAAAAAGGCCGTAGCAGCAGTAGCAGCAGCAGCAGCAGCATAATAGCCTCTTTGTTGCAGAGCCACAGGTAAAAAAAAATGCTCCTGCTCAAAGGTGACAAGACCTCTTCATCATTAATCCCAGGATGACCCCACCCTCCAGAAGTTCTTAGACTGAAAGGTTCTCATGTATATGCCTGTTAAAAGCAAGTTCTTTTAGCCAGGTTCTTGTTTCTCTCCTCCTACCTCTTCTGCAATTTCTTCTTCCTTAAGGCACTTTAAGTGAAGACACTCAGTTACATAAAGGAGGCAAAGAACACTTTCTTGCCTATACAACAAAAGGAATCCTCTTGAAATTAGTCAAGATTAGTGAAAAAGAGAATACTTTCTGCCAAAGAAAGCAAAAAATTGTTAATAGTGCCCAGAATTAATTAGATGGGTAGTTACATTACTAATTTTTTATCTCCAGCAGCTTTTAGAAAACTGCTTTACCGGCCATATTTTTCTAGCCAGGATTTCTTTTATGGAAAAGTTTGCATTACCTAGACAAAGTACATGAAAGCAATTTGAAGTACATGTAAGATTAAAGAGGTTCCAATTTTTCTTCAAAGCATAATTTTAAATTATCCTGCTCTTTTCCACTTCTTTTTTAACAACATATTAGTCCAGAAGCATGTGCATCACGCATACTTACTAACTTGAATCTGAAAATATTTTTGCTCTTGGAGCTCTGAGTAAAACTCCACAACAGATACGATGAATTATTTAAGATTGATATTGGTCTTAATTGTGACTTGGAGAATTCATTCAGCAGCAATATATGTGTCAGGCACATCTATATGCCTATGAAAATGCCTATCTTTAAAAAATCTTCCCTAAAAAAATATGCTCTGAGCACATACAGTGATACTGAGATAGGAAGGGGACAGGGCACAGCCACTCAAGGAATGCCACAGCAGTTAACATCAAAATGGTGGAAGATTCAACCCCCAATAGGCCTTGAGGCTCAGGATGATGAGCGATTTAACTTCTAGTAGATCCTGAGCTTCATTATACACCCATTGTAATATATTAACATGGTGAATAACATGCCCACAGGCACCATGGCAGTCTCCAAGGCTAGCCACAAAAGGTCAAAGAGTGGGAAATGGCCAACTTCCTGGGAATCCCAGCCCCTTCCCCTTAGACTGGTCCTTCTACTTATTAGCATATGAAGCCACCAAGCCCATAAAAACCAGCAACACGGAGCCTCACGGCTGCCCCTCTCTCTCCTTCTTCAGAGACGGCCTGCACTCTGTCTATGGAGTGTGTACCTACTTTTAATCTGAGCACCTAGCCCCCACACCTTGTGGCCTTTCTCTTGTCTTTCAATGTATCTCTCTGAATAAATCTACCTTCACTCAACTGGCTAGCTCTTGCATTCTTTCCTGCGCAAAGCCAAGGACCCACACTTGGCGGGGCACGTCCCAGGGGCTCAACCGAGACCTGGGACACAGCCCTTCTCATGCCCCACATCTGTTTTCCTGCATCAGTACTATGATACCCAATAATGTTTACTGCATTCTTCCACCTAAAAATTTTGAGGGCTTTTCCCCCTTAGTGAAATGGATAAATTTTTTTGATCTTCATATTAAATAACTGAGAAACTGCCTGCCATGGCAGTCGCTCCCCATAAGTGTCGTCGAATAGGTTCTTGCCTGGTGCAGGAAAGAATTCAAGAGCAAGGCATAGTAAAGTGAAAGCAAGTTTATTTAGAGAGATATACACTCCATAGACAGAGTGGGGTCCGTCTCATTTAGAGGGGAAAAATGGCTTAGGAGAGTACATGCTCCATAGGCAGAATGAAGGCCATCTCAGAAAGGTGACAGGGAGAGAGATCAAGAGGTGTAGGGGTGCTTAGTAAGTAAAAGCAGATACACACTCCATAGACAGAGTGCAGGCCATCTCAGAAGGCAAGAGAGAGTGACCAGAAGGTGTGGGGTTGTTTGGTTTTATGGGCTCAGTAATTTCATATGCTAACGAGTAGGAGGATTATTCCAACTATTTCGGGGAAGGGACAAGGATTTCCAGGAATCTGGCTCCACTTACTTTTTGACCTCTTACGGTCAGCCTAGGAACCATCATGGTGCCTGCGGGTGTGCCATGAGGCTCAAGGTCTACTGAAAGTCAAATCTTCCACCATCTTGGTTCTAACCAGTTTGTCCTGTCCTCAACTGCTGTGTCATTCCTTTAATGGTTGTGCCCTGCCCCCTTCCCTCCTGTATCAAGGACCACAATGAGATGACAATTTGACTACAAAAAAGCATGCCATCAGCCTTAGCTTGTTTCAGGAAATGGCCAGCCATGGAAAACCCTCCACTCTTAATACGGAGCAATCAATCCTGCCTCTTTTGAACTGATCCCCGCTGCTTGCCCCCTTAACGGCCAACAAACAACTGCCAAATATACCTGAAAACCAATTAGAAAGTCTCCCCTGCTTCCAAAATTCCCTCCTTAATTGAAGCTTCCCAGTCAAAGATTCTCAGAATTCTCTTTTCAAATGATGAACTCATGTCTTCCTGACACCACTGAAAGCCTGCTGAAATTAAAGTGACGACAGAGAATTCCCTTGCTGCAGATTTATGAATAGTTTTTGTTAATTTTGTCTCATGCTTAGTTTTATCTTTAACATAATTGTATATGATATTATGTATGTTAAACTATCTCTTAATTACTTCTGGATGTTTTTCTCCCCACTCCCAGTATCATTACTAATATCCTTATCATGCCTCACCTAGTGTAAGAAATAGTCCAGGAATTGATCTCTTTGCCTCCAGTGTGTTCTTACTCATTCTTCTCTTACTGACAAAGTAGTCTTGGTAGAAAGCCAATCTGTTCACACACTTCCCCTATTTTTTCATGGCACTCCAAGAGTTAACTATGGTAATAAAACCCAGATGCTTTCCATAAAGAGGACTTATAGTAACAGTAGAAGTAGCAGTACAATATTCAAGTTAAAATAAATGAATGTCTGTTCATTTATAAAAAGTTTCCATTAACATTTACTACAAAAGATAGATTTTGTCATCTTAGCTGAAAATCTGAGATTCAAGAAAGTGAAAAGTCTTTGTCCATTTGGGCTGCTATAACAAAATACTAGAGTGCTAGAATGGCCAGGTGAGACTTGTGGAATCCCTCACTTGGGATCTCTTTCTCTCTCTTTTTTTTTTCCCCCTGCTTTGGGGCTACTACAAGTTTTTCAAGACTGATTTTTTTTTCTTACTAGTGTCCAGTATTTGAGTGATCTACATCTTACTGGAGAGGGGCAGAGAACTGTGCATAATAAACTTGCAAAAAGCAAGAACACATATGGAGGCAAATTACCCTCCCTTGTTTTAATAGTGTCACATACAATATTTTGAAAATTAAACCAAAACCTGTTTCATGTTGGATTGGTAATACATGAAATGATCAAGCCATCCTTCAACATGAACCCGAGAATGAAGCAGGATGGAGGCCACGCAGGGAGACGGGCGTTTCACTCTTCCTGTCTAGGCTATTGGGATGGCGGGTACTGGGCCGCAGACTCTTTTGGGTACCTGTCAACAGGCACCCTCACCAGTTTAATGAGGCTACATTTTAACTGTTATTTGTGCCTGAATTGTCTACTTCAAGCAACATGATGGGTTAAGATTCCATTTACCACCCCTCCAGGCCCCAGCCCCAAAGGGCCCGGTTCAGCAGAGGGGCTCGCGGCTGGCAGCAGCGCGGGAACCCGTGGGCTAAGCAGCAGTTACCTGCATGCGCTCCGTGCTGACCGCCTCCAAGTGCGCAGCCACGCAAGTCACCCAACTTTCACTTAAATAAGTCAGAGTGGCAAAATGTCTTATCAATCTTCTAGGTCTACTTCTTTAATTTTCAGAAGCTAAGAATATAACGACGTGCGTGGTGATGTGCAACACACACACAAAATCAGGACTGTCCTCTTACAACTTCGCACATCCCCGGAACTCGTGAGCCGTGGGCGGGGGAGCACTGCAGCGTCTTTAGAGGGGACCCTGGACCCCACGCCGCCTCAGGACTCGCCGTAAGTTTGGCTACAGCAGGTGTGGCGTCCCACAGGCTACACGAAGGTCACAGAACGGCAGGTGAGGCGAGCAGGACCAATGCTGCTGGAAACCTTTAGCCCTCCCCGCTCAGTGGCTGAAAGTCTGCATCAGAAGGCTAAAGTACATGTACACGTGAAACCTTTCCTGCCCTAATTTACTGAACAACTGGATATTTTTTAAAAAGTGTAAAAAGTAAAACACTTAAAAATATCAAAGGACACCAGTGACAACCAAGGGAACAGTAACCATGTGGGTATTAAAGTCAGCTGTCACTTGTGAATCCTTTAAATCAGGACAAGTTCTGGTCTTCCCTCCAACTGAGGGGAGGAAACTGGTTTGGATGTGCAAAGGCTGGTTTATCCCCACATTTTTTTTGTCACTGACAATTCAGGAAGAGCAGATAAAAATGGCTCACACAACTGATAAAACACAATTTCCCCCAAGCCGTGTATTTCCCCTCCATGTCCTTGGGTTCCAGGGTCCCGCATGTCCCCGGGATCTCTTCGTAAAAGCACTAATCCCATTGATGAGGGCTTCACCCTATGACCTATTCACCTCCAAAGGACCCATCTACTAATAATCATCACTTTTGGTAATTAGGATTTTGACTTTTGAATTTTGGGGGGACACAAACATTCAGACAACAGCACTAAGTGAATTTACCTAAGATCACTTAGTCAAGTGGCAGAACCAGAATCTGAACCTATGTTTGTCAGATTCCAAAGCCCTGCTTTTCCGTTAAACACCCTACCCCATAGCCAAATTAAACTATGGCTATTCTTTCAATATGCAGTGCTGGTTCACAGTCCTTGCCTATACACATGCTTGGACTGCTTGAATGTTTCTGTGAAAATTTCCCTAATCTTCACTCTCTCCAGAGATGATCATTCCCTCTTTGCACCAATGCTTTAGCTGAAACTTGCCTCTTTCATAGCCCTTATTAGTATTAAGATTTCATTAGTATTTCACTGGACTTTGGTATTTACATTAGTATTTACTGGACTATAAGCTTTTTGAGGACACAGAATTCCATTCCATTTCCTAGGAATAACAAAAATTTGTTATTCTGACTTATCAATGATAGAAATTTTCAGAGAAGGGAAAATACTTAATTTTTTATAGCCCACTGGGGCTCTACAATGAAGAGGGAAAAAATGGAAATAGTAATTAGTAATTTTCTCTCAGGGTTATTCTGAAAACTACATCAGTTCTAATACCTGACTTCAGATTGTAATCCCTTAGGAGATTGGGAAGATGTAAATATCCAGATATGATGCCACATCTTCTGATTCATAATCTGTAAATGGGGAGCTCATGACCATGAATGTGTGTAGATCTGCAGGGCAACTAGATTTGGCAACCACATAATTTAATGATATAAGCCATATAAACCCTTAGCACAATGCCTAGCCTATGGTAAGTGCTCAATAAATGTTAGAATTTAAATGATAACACCTTACAACTGTCATACCACTTTATAATTTACAAAGCACTCACACAAGAATTACCCCATCTGATCTTCAGAACAATACAAGGATCAACATTAATCTCTATTGTCTCAAATTATTCAGCAGATTGTAATCACTTAAATGCTGAGTCCTTCAAATGGAATGAAATAGAGAGGTGGAAATCTCTTTTATGTTTAAGAGATTCCATAGTCTGAACAATATCCAATTGCTCTTCCAATGGCATGCTGTCTACCATGACTCTTAACTTTGGGTAATCAGATCTCTAGCTTCTTTAAATGGTTTTTAGGAACTGCCATTAGGAAGATTATTTTTTAAGACTGTTAGGCAACCAACACTTCTGTTACAAGGGCTATCCTTAGGGAAGATAAAAATAATTATTTAAACAAGAGAGTACTAAGCCTGTACTTTGCAGAAAGGAAGAGTCTCAAAATGTTAAGAAAAGATGCTGCTAGAAATCTAACACCAAATTGTGCCATCCTGCTCACTTCCTAGTGCAACTCCAGAAAGCACTGAACAAACTCTCCCAGATCTTTGCTTCTAGAAAGCCCAGCAAGGCAGTCTAGAGGTGGTACTGAGGAATTCATAAGCATGTACACCTGAAGTTGAGAGTAAGCTTTGTCAAGAAATGACTATAGAAAGTAGTCAATAAGACACATAAAAAAATAAAAGACATAATAGGTGTGCTGTCAAATAAGGTAGTAAAGAATTTTGCTGTAATTCTGATAGGGGTGCAGAATCTCGGCTATATAGACGTGGCAATTAAAAGGTCTGACAGAAATTACCAATGCAATGCACCAGGCGGCAAAAAATGGCATGGATATGAAAGTCACATTACAGTAAAAAATAATTTTAACCCAGGACTTGAGAGGAAATCATCCTGTAAGTTGTGTCCAGGTCCCTTGAGAATCTGTACCTAGGTAAAGTTTCCAAGTCCTAACCATCTCAGGCATCAACAATGGTGGGCATGCACTACTGCATTCCTGATGATCTAACAAATTAAATATGTAATTTAATATGAAATGTTTAAGTGCTGTTAAACTTATGAATTTAATTTGAAATGTATAGGTGAATTTGACTGATATTAGACCTGTGATTTCAAGTTGAAAATTGTAAAATACTTTCATTTGTTTATAAACATTCTTTCAAGTATTAAAAAAAAAAATCCAATAGTAAACTTCTTAAATTTAAATTTATCAAGTCTGAAAGCAGCAGTTAAATGCTTACCAAGATTTATAGTGTTTAAAGCCTTCCTTGATTAGTTGTTTGAAGTACTTGGGAAGATAAAAATGTGAAATTCATGATTATATTTGAAATTTATGACTTTAGTAAATTGAATGTTATTTTAAATACAAGTAGGTGTGAGTATTAAAAAACCCAGAGATTAAAATACTCAATTGACTATGTCACAATTAGAAAGGAGGAATATGTCAGAGGTAGGGGGAAAAAAAACAGATAAAATAACTGAGCTTTTGTCTTAGAAATGTCTACTAATTTGTTCTGGAATAACTGGTGTTTCTTTCTGATTATAACATTAGGTGGAATGCCTAAATTTTCTCTAATTTTTATCAAATAATGTATTAACTTAATCAAAGTTTATATTTAGGTGGACAGGAATTTCATTCACAAAATTATTTTAATTATATTTCTGCTTACCTAATATATACTCCTTTTTTAAAAAGGAGGAAGTAAGGGAAGGAGGGAAGAAAGGAAGAAAAAGAGATTAAAGACAAAATTTCTGTCCTCTGTCCTTTAATCTCTTCAGTAAATGGTGTTGGGAAAACTGGACAGCTGCATGTAAATCAATGAAGCTGGAATACTCCCTCACACCATACACAAAAATAAACTCACAATGGCTTAAAGAATTAAACAAGACACTACAAACCTCCTAGAAGAAAACATAGGCAAAATATTCTCTGACATAAATCTTAGCAATGTTCTCATAGGTCAGTCTACCCAGGCAATAGAAATAAAAGCAAAAATAAATAAATGGGATCTAATTAAACTTATAAGCTTTTGCACAGCAAAGCAAACAAAAAGACAACTTACAGAATGGGAGAAAATATTTGCAAAAGATGAGACTGACAAGGGCTTAATTTCCAGAAATATACATAGCTCATAAAACTTAATAATAAAAAAAATTAACTCAATCCAAAAATGGGCCTAAGACCTAAACAAGGAATTCTCCAATGAAGACACAGAAATAGCCAATAGGCACATGAAAAAAATGCTCAATATCGGTAATTATCAGAGAAATGCAAATCAAAACTACAATGAGGTATCACCTCACACCAGTCAGAATGGCCATCATTCAAAAGTCCACAAACGATAAATGCTGGAGAGGGTGTGGAGAAAAGGGAACCCTCCTACACTGCTGGTGGGAATGCAGTTTGGTTCAGCCGTTATGGGAAACAGTATGGAAATTGCTCAAAAAACTAAAAGTAGACTTTCCATGTGATCCAGCAATCCCACTCCTGGGCATAAATCCAGAGGGAACTTTATTTCAAGAAGATACATGCACTCCAATGTTCATAGCAGCACTAGATACCATAGCCAAGACATGGAAACAACCTAAATGTCCATCAACAGATGACCGGATAAAGAAATTGTGGCATATTTATACAATGGAACTACTCAGCCATAAAAATAAAAAATGCCATTTGAGCAACATGGATGGACCTCAAGATCATCATTCTAAGTGAAGTAAGCCAGAAAGAGAAAGAAAAATGCCATATGATATCACTCACATGTGGAATCTAAAAAAAAAAAAAAAAAGAGAGAGACAAATAAACTAATTTACAAAACAGAAACAGACTCAAATAGAAAGCAAACTTAGGGTTACCAGGGGGAAAAGGGAGTTGGAAGGGATAAATGGGGAGTTTGAGATTTGCAGATACTAACTACTACATATAAAACAGATAAACAACAAGTTCATACTGTATAGCACAGGGAACTATATTCAATATCTTGTAGAAACCTATAATGAAAAAGGATATGAAAATGAATATTTGTATGTATATGTATGACTGAGCTATTATGCTATAAACTAGAAACTGACACAACATTGTAAACTGACTATACTTCAATTTAAAAAAAGAAAGAAAAGAAAAACCAAAGGCATTTAAAATGTTATCTTTTTACCCTTTCCTGTTTTGGAAATATTCATTCAGCAAATATCTTTCAGGTGCCCAAGTGCCAATTTCTGTTTTAGATACTAAAGATACAGCCTTATGCAACACAGGCATGGTCTATACCTGTGCTGAACTTAAATCAAACTTAAGTTACAATGGAAATAAACAACTGGAAAAATATGAAAGACAAGATATTAACTTTTCTAATTAATTTAAAGTATCTCTAAAGTATGTTTTAATTATGCACTTTATCTAACTTATCTATATCCTAATAGATACACTGAATTAAAGGGTAGATGCAGAAAAATACTGTTCTATTACAGAAAATGTCTTGTAGCTGGATATTTAAAATAAACATTTCCATATTTCAGTCTTTCAGAGTAGTTACTGTTATTGAACATAGGGACAAATGTAACAGACTATGCTGTTTGGGGAAATGTTTTTTTTAAGTGGTCACATTTACTGTGGTAAGAATTGCTTTATAAGTTTAGGCAAATCCAAGGAAGAAAAATTCTTCTAAACCATGGAAATTAAGTCTGAAATTATTTTGAGCCTATTAAACACAATTTTGAAATGCCTTCTACAGGGATTATTACATATAACAGATACAGAAATATTTGAAATCCAAGTTACTTAAAAAAAAATCTCTTGCACAATATAAAAAATTTATCCTACAGTCTATTAGAGTCTAAAGGAAATAATTAAGTGCATATAAAAAGTCTTATGAATTCTCCTGGCTCTTGAGAACATATTTGAATTTAAAGAATCACTTAGTATACTTGCTCTTTTCTGAGGGCTTCACTCATTCCCACAAACTGAAAAGTATCATTTAATGAAAAGTATGACTGAGTTTTAAGTCTTCCCTGCCAAGAGTTGGTCAGAAGCATTCCAAATACACAAAATTCAAAGAGCCAGCAAAAAAGGCTAATTCTACTATGTTAAGTGTAAAGGAAAATTATTACTAGAAAAGAAATAGGCTAAAAGTGCAGTCCCTCAGAGTGCTAGAGTCCTCTCATTTCTTCATTTCTGTCTGATTCCTTCTTCTGCCTCAACCCTTCAATAACACAGGACCTCCACCTATTTTTTAAACACGATCTAGCACACTGAAGTTATACTGATTCTTTTACAACTGTTGACATCATTGGGGTTTTTTTTTTTTTCATGTTGTATCGTACATTTCCTCTCATTCTGCTAAAGCTATAGAAATGATTTTCCCATAAACTCTGATCCCAGCCTTTGTTGAAGAATGGGTACATTAAAATGTTTAGCTTACCTTTAGATGTCTCTCAAATAATCCTACTGTTTGCACTCAAATTCAAAGATCTAGTTTGCTTCCCGTGGAGCTAAAATATTTACTGGCTGCCTTTCACTGGCTCTACAACCTCCAGGCTGCCTCCCACTTTTCAAATCATTCTTTAATCTCGTTTGAGAAGACAATGGCAGCACAACTATCAGTAAACAGCTGCAGCCTTCCAGATCCCGGTATTTCATGTTCCACCTCTGGGGCACGTGCATGAGTAACACCAAGCTCACACTATTTCTGGGTTTCCTACTGCTGGATAAGCTATCTTTGCTGCTTTGTCCTTGGAGAATCTCTAGAAGACCTTGGATAGGGTTATCAATCTTGCAGGAAGCAGACATTAAGCAGTGCCAGTCCACAGAACCTCAGCCTCAGTACCTGCATCAGGCTCTGATTCACATCTGCTGGCTACTATCTAGTCCAAAAACATACAAGTTGTTTCTATTCGTGGCCACATGATCTGCAATCCAAATAAAGCAGGCAGCATGAATTTTTTTTTTTGATAACAATGAAGCAAGAAGATCTGTGTGACAACTCTCAGGGATAATCAAATATCTCTAGAGGTTCTAGCCATATGTTTTTCATGTATTGGTAGTTCTTCATAATGCTTCAATTCAGAGTGGATTTTTAATGGAAATCAACTTAAATGCCTCAAAATCAATTAATCAGCTTCAATTACAATTTCTAGTACAATACCTTATAGCAGGCAATTACTGAGACAGCACAGAATTGGTTAGGACATACTGACACCCAGTTTATATATGTTCTTTAATAAGTTTTTTGCTTGATTTCTTTTTTAAAATCTCAGGGCAGATATGTAGCATTTTGGATGCTCACGGTCTACCTTATTTTAGGAATTAAATCATTATATTTTTACTGCTACCTCCCTTGTTTGATACAGATCTCCTAATCCCAAAAGTGTTCAATAACAGTGAATTTAATAAAGGTGAATTAACATTCTTTAAGCTAGTGGGCTGCCATTCTGGTTAAGCAGTTACAACTGTCCTGCTCTTCAAAGCCACATTTCAGCTCTACCACAATTTTGATCTCAAACTCATATAACTAACCCTAGTGTGAAAGGTAAAACAAACCTGACAATTAAGGAGATAGTTTTATTCAGGCTACTGTAGTAGAGGGATCATTCATTAATAAGGAACATCTCAGGGAAAAAGAAACGGCATTAGGGTTTTACAGAGATAAACCAGGATTCACTGAGGGAGGAGGGGGATGGGTCTTATCTAGGAGTATGTGACATTAACGTAGTCTTGTAATATCAGCCATTTCTTGGAACATAAAAGAGTAGGGCAGAAGGGTCCTGGCTGTCACTGCTTTCCAGTAACTCAGGGCTCAGATGATATTCCACAATATCAAGACAATGACAATTGTTCAAGACAAATGAATGTCATTCATCCTGAACAACTCAGGGCTGATCATCAACCTCCTGACTGGGATGAAGCAAGGTCTGAGAAATAGTCTCTCAAGGGTTCTAGTTGGCATTATTCCTGTAAAATCAATTGAGTCATTTGTTGAGAAGTCAATTGTTTTAGAGTCCTGGAGGCCTTAATGACAACACATTTTAAAAGAGGGATGCTTAAAAGGAAAGAGAAATGTCACTATAAAAGCTTATATTAAGGTAAAGAGCCAAGGGTTGAAACTTGAGGGTACTGGGGCCCTGGGCAGGCCACCCCAAAGTGTGCCTCATGACATTATTTTGAATTAAAGTTACTTAAGAAGACCTAATGCCAGAGGGACACTTTGACCTTCCTCCCTGTCTCCCTGAAAGCAGGAAAGAAATCTCTCATATGAAAGGTGCACTCCCTGCGCCCGGAGGTAGAATGACACTTACCACAAGAGACAGGGAATTCTGGAGAGAGGCCTGTATAAACAAACCTTGTTATTTCTTTAACTTACTGTCTCAAGCCCAAACTTTGTTTCGATTCTTAACTAAGCATCCAAAATCTAAAATTTATTGTTTCTTTGTCTAAAAAATAGAAAAGCTACCTGCTTTGGCCACTTCTTAGGTCCCATTTCTCTGAGACCTACATGCGCAGGAATTAGAATCTGTTTCTTTTTCTCCTGTTACTCCATCTTATGTCAATTTTATTATTAGTCCAGTTCCAAAACACAGAGGGGTAGAGAGAAATTTCCCTCTCCCCAAGTAGGTAACCAGTCCAGGAGATTCCAAGAGGTTGCTGAGGAGAATCTTTTGGTTGTGCAGCACTACTTGTTGAGTTTCACGCTCTGAGCTAGGGTGCCAATGCTCTTGGTGTTGCTGTCCACAGTCTTGGCTTCACCTTACATAATAAGGGCACATGTAGCCCAAGAGTTTCTCTGGACTTCCTTGGTGGTCCAGACAACCACTCGTTAAGGGAGAAATCCAGCCCACACATGGACTGCTGCAGAGTCCTTCGAGGTTTATATCAGGTCATCAGGTTTCAGCCGGAAAGGCTTCTTCTGATTCTGTAGAAAGGGTCGGCTGCTAGGCAGCCTAGAGTCCTGAGGATTTGAGCAGTCAGGTGTCAGTTCCCCATAATGCAGTCAGGCAGAAGGAAGAAAAACTGGAAACAGTTTGGATAACGGTAGCCAGATGTCAAAGGAAACTTGTAAAATTTAAAACTTGGTAGGGATTGGCAAATTTATCGGTGTTACTAAATCAAATCCAATTTACAGGTAGGTACCCAAATTGATTTCTCCATGGGAATGGGGTGGAAGTCATTTAAATCTCGGCCAGACAAGACAGAATTTGCATATTAATCAGCTACCTATAATTTACAAAGAGATATGCAAAGAGATGGAAACCATGAACTAGGCTTACATCTGATAACTGGTAAGGGTGTGCTATAAATGATGTTTTCAATTTTCCACTGAAGCACAAAATTTCTACATTACCTACCTTTTGCTCAAAAATAATAACAAAGATTATTCTTGATCACAAAATAAAACTGGCATAATTAGAGTTAGCCTGATTATTTACATAGGTGTAGTGAAAACGGTAATTTACTATCTGGGCCTTGTTAAATTTGCTTTGCTGGAAATTTCATGTGAAATATCAGATCAGACTTTTAAAGGCCTCTTGAGACTAGGAAGCCAAGTCAAGAGACTGATACTAGATTTCACCAGCAGTAGCTATAAATTTGGGATAATTCCTCTACTCTCAAAATCCCCCAAATATCTTAAGGTGTCTGGGCTTGCCAGGAAGTAAACTTCCTTAGTCACCTATAAGGCAAGGAACACCATAGCCAGGTACCAGGCTAGTTTTCTCAGCAGGAATTTGTAAGCATTGCTCCATAAAGTCAATCTTATTTCCTTAAAAGTACCTGGTTATACAGATTAAACGAACATCATTCTCAAATATGACACTCCAAGCAAGGTCTCAGTTGCATGACCAATGTTTCCAATTATGCTCTGGTAACAAAGAAGACAGATTATTTTTGAATCTAGGAAAATAACTATATTGGTATTAAAATAAGCATACTCTATAATAGTTTCCAAATTCTAGAGAGCTAAACGGGAAGAAAAAGATCATTTACAAGTGTTTTATTTTTGTTTTAAAAAGCAGAGTCTACTAAATTGTTAAACATTAACAATCTTCCAAACAAACACTATAATCATCTCTCATTAGTTCATTTAATCCTATGTAATTAATTCTTACACTGCTTGATCTAGGGCTAGCAGTTTCTTACACCCTCTGCTTCTTAACTTGAGTTCTGGAAACCCTGACTTAGCTCACTGGTATGATGTCAAAGTTCTTTAAGCAATACCACCAGAAGCCTGTACCCAGTAATACCTGGCATCATCCTTTTCCACAGAGCACTGAGACAGTCCTTTGCTGATGAAGTATTCAGGCCTGTAGCTGATTGTAAGAGCTTTCAGGGAAGCATTAGAGAAAAACAAGAAACTATCTGTATATGACACACTTAAAATGACTGTGGTTGAACTATTACTAATACTTTTCCAAAGTGAAAGGTCAGATAAGAGTTCTTAACAAGAACAGTGCAACTGACAGAGAAATTTGGTTGCTTCTGTGGTATGCAAAATAAAACAATAAAATCAATCCAGAAAAAAAGTCTATAAACATAATGATTAACCTATTTTCAAAAAAGCATGTATATCACATCTAATTTATGAAAATGACTAAACAATCTTTATAAGAAAAAAACTTTGGATACAATATATAATAATTCTGAGACATACTATACTATGAATACACTAAGCATATAGAGTTAGAAGATATACCAAGACTATATCAAGAATATCAAGTAAAAGGATTCTGTAAGTCTGGAGTAGGTCTTAATCATCTGTATGATGATTACTTCCTTTACTTCACAAAATTTCATCAGTAAGTGATGTGAATCCCCAATTGAAAGCCACTTGCCTACAAGATGCCAGATTCAAATTAAAGAAGTAAAGCTGTGGCCAACATTTTTTTTAAATAACTGAAATTAGGACTAATAATACTATATTGTTGTTGGCTAATACCAGGCAAAGCTATTAAGAGAACTCTGATAAACAGAAACGTATCATGGACAGTGAGGACATTGACAATTCTCTGTGAACTTCCCATACAACATACAATTTCTAAAATATTTGTATTAATAACATATACAAATCTGATTTAAGCAAGGCTAAGTATCTCTTCTGATTTGGCAGCTTCCCCTCCTCAACCCTACGTTCCACTCAGCAACTATGTACCAAGAACAAACGAGGTCTCTGGTGAGTCAAAGATAACAAGACATAATTCCTGTCTCCAGAAATTCTTGTCTTACAGTTTAGTGGGGAAAATACACAGACGAGAGTTAGGGAAGCACAGACTAGCTTCTCTGTGCCCTATCCAGGGAGGAGTGAGGAGAGCGAGAAAAGGGAAGGTGAGGGTTTTATGTTTGGCTCTTAAAGAAATGATCCATAAACTCAGTGGTTTGAAGAGTAAAAGGAGGAAAAGAAAGAATCTGGGTAGACTTCTTTTAAAAGAGCTAATGACTGAATAAATAGGAACATGATGAAGCTGTAGACAAGAGAAGAAACAAGATCCCTGAAGAGATAGAAATCAAGAACACAGATCAAGAACATTGAAATACAAGAGTAGATTTAAATGTAGATAAAGTAGTAGGTAAATTCTTCCTTATTCAGGAGAATTTTCTCAATAATTCTGCAGAGTGTGATTCATTGTGATTCATTCAGGACTTAAAGAGTATCTGAAGATAGCTTAAATATGTTTAAAATACCTGACAAAGAAAACAGGAAAGAAAAAGAAAACTGTCCTAAGACTGTAAAGTCCTAAGACTGTAAAAGGATTTTCCATTGGCACTGATTCCCCCAGCAATATTGAAGATGAAATATTTCTGGAGGCACCGATCAACACCACAGGGAACTTTATCTAGCAAGGTCAAAGAGTCATAGTGCTGGGTGGAGAAGGCAGATGGTGGCTGAGTACAGGAAGACCTAAGATCTGGAGTGGACTCAAGGATCACCAAACTGAGGAAGAATCTAGGGAGTGGAGGATCTGCTGCAGTTAATGGGAGGAGTGGTGGGACAGCCTGAAAGAACTGCAGGATAGAACCACTCTAGCTTCCAATCTGAACCTAAAACATTACACACAGGTCATTATATTATATCACTTTGTCCTCACATCATTTCTGTGAGGTGAAGAGGCATATCTTAGAAACCACAGAATCTTAGTTTTTGTATAGAAAAGTATTTGTCCCAGAAATTTTTATCACACAAACTCTTTTAAACCAACCCAGATTAGAGTGTGTTTTGGTAATCAATTGATTATTTAAAAAACTTTTTGAGGGAGGTAATTCGGTTGATTTATTTACTCTTTGGAGGTACTGGGGATTGAACCCAGGACCTCATGCATGCTAAGCATGCACTCTACCAATTGAGCTATACCCTTAATTCCACATTATAGATGGATCTGCTCTCACAGTAAACTCTTTTGTAGCTAAGGATTAGGGTAATTTGCTCAAACATGCTTTCTAAAGTTTATTCAGTCCAACAATTGATGGATAAATAAAAGGTGGTATAACTAAGCAATATAGAGTTATTTGATGATAAAAAAGAAATACTGATACATACTATAGAATGGATAAACTTTTTTAAAGCATTTGCTAAGTGAAAGAAGACAGACACAAAAAGCAACATATTGTATAATTCCATTTACATGAAATGTCCAGAATAGGCAGATCTATAGAGACACAAAGTGGATTAGCTGTGGTTTAGGGCTGGAGGAAAGAGAGAAGGGAATGGGAAGCAACAGCAATGGGTTCAGGGTTTATTTCAGGGAAGAAGATGTTCTAAAATTAGATTGTGGTGATGGTTGCACAACCCTGCGAATATAGTAAAAAATATTTAATTGTACACTTTAAATGTGTAAATTACATGAAATGTGAATTACATATCAATAAAGCTGTTTTCAAAAATTTTATCCATTCAATGTTTAAGTGAACGAAAATGTATTAACAATTCAAAAACATGAGTTATTAACAATTTAACAACATGTTTATGAAATATTACAGAACATATATCCTCTACTAAAAATAATTGTTATTAATCATACTATGAGAAGATGGTAAGTCAATTATTTATCTAATTGATTAAGGAAGATTATTTTTTAAATACTATATGTTTATATATTACAGTCTGGTCTTCTTTCTTGGAAACGTTATCATGGAGACTGTCTTATAATTTATTTCATGGTACTTGTATTTCTATAATTTAAGTGATTTAAAACTAATTGTATTGAATTTTGCTCTGTATTAATGTTTTAATGTGATATTAATACTTTGGCCTCTGCTTGGACCATATTTATAAAATGTTGCTGTCATTGGTTATTTTAATTACAGAATACTGCTGAATCATTTTATGAAAGATTTAAAATTTTCTTTAGCATGGATTGCTAATCACTGACCTCAAGATGACCTTTAGCCATTTGGACAGATCATCTCTTCATTTCCTCAGGACTTTTTACTGTTACATCCTTGGGCCTAATCAGGTTTCCAGATCAGCTTTACTTACATTCTTCTTAGCAGCCTTAGTTTTTTATGCATTCATTCATTCAATAAATTTTTATTGAGCACCTCATGTGACAGGCAGTGAAAATACGCAACAGATACTACCTCCAGAATATAGAAGTTCAGGAAAAATGTATAATTGAATAAATAATTAAAATATTATAGGCATTGTGGGAGCACAGAGCAGGGAGACCTCAACAGGCACCACAGTCAGGCTAAGGCATTTCAAAGGTGATGTCAAAGCTAAGGCTTGAAAAATGAACAGAAATCAAGGAAGCAACAAGTAGGGTAGTTCAAAGAAAAAATGTATATGAAAAATTTCAGAAATGAGTGACACCATCAAGCTTCCAAGGTAACTTTCCCACAGTTCAGAATGGTTTAAGAATTGAGTGCAAAGAAGGAGATACGGCTGGAGAAAATGAAAAAGGTTTTGATGTGCCTAATTAGCTGTTTTAAGGACTTTGGATCTTCTAAGGGCAATGGAAGTCATTAACGAGTTTTAAACTTTAAAACAACAAGGTAAGACCTGTGTTTTAGACAGATTGAGTAGTTTTTTTTTTAAGGTACTTCTCAAAACCAAGAAACCTCCAAAATCCTTATAATCATGATTCCTATGGACTTCAGCTATTATTTCCAAATACTTGATTCTTTTCCCACTTGAAAAAGAGCTATCCCAAAGCAATAATTAGATCTGCTATGAAGCAATCATGGGGAGTTCTCTTGCCCAGGAGCTTCTAGGTGCAACTGGGTCAAGGACAGTGAGTAAGAGCAACCCTTTAAAACACTCACTTTGTGGAATGTTCTCCTTTAAAGAAATAATGGTACAGGGCGAGTGGGTATAGCTCAACAGTAGAATGTGTGCTTAGCATGCATGAGGTCCTGGGTTCAATCCCCAGTGCCTCCATTTAAAAAATTAATGATAAATAAATAAACAAATAGACCTAGTTACCCCCCCCAAAAAAAACCAAAAAGATTTCTTTAAAAAGAAAGAATGGTATGACATATATGCACCATGGAATATTATGCAATTACTGAAAACAATGAATTAGAGCTATTGACATGGAAAGCATTCTAGCAGTAATTCTGACAAGAAATGCAAAATGCAGGTAAATATCTCTATAATCCCATTTTTGCAAAACCATGACATCCACCTCATATATATGTGTATATTAATATATGGATGTACATGCTTACATATGGTTGAATAAAATAACATGAGCATTTATCACAGGATCTGAGCTGAGCAAATTCACTCTGACTCATTGAGTTTCCATTTCTTTTTGTTATGTTCTTATGTAAGCCCGTATCTGACTGCACAAAACAAAACATAAAAGAATGAAGTAAAAAGAATCCCACCAACCAACTCTCACTAGGAATCTCAGATTAATCCTGATTTTTTAGTGACATTCCAGAATTTTGAATTTTGTGGCACACTCCTTTGCTTCTATAACTCTATTTAACATATATTAATTACCTTTAATGTATAAAAATTACTTTCATTTTTCTCCTTATTCTTATAAATCACGTTAGAGAAAATGCCAATTTTTTATGTATGTATACATACACACATGTATGTAACTTTATAGAAATGTATTAATTGTTTCATAAAATCATTAGATTTTTTTCCCTAGTGCTGACTGTTTGTTTTTGGTATTTGCTGCCCTCCCCACATCCCTCCCTCATCTTGCAGCAACAACCAATGTTATAGAAAAAAAAGTCTAGGACTAACACTTTACACACTTACCATTACCAGGAACTGTTCAGAGTGCTTTATACATATCAACAATCCCATATGGTGGACACACTGTCCACATGCAGTAAGTCAGGCACGGACATATTCAGTGATAAAGTAACCTGCCTCAGGTCACACAGGTGTTAAGTTGCAGGGACACATTTGAACCCAGGCAGTCTGACTCTATAGTCCATCCTCTAGCCAGTATTCTAACCTGCCCCTCTTCTCAAATTAACATAGCCTTCCATTTTTATCCCCATGTTCAGGTCATCACATGCAAATATACATAAACATGTATATACAATACTAATATACACATACATATATGAGTGCGAATGTGTGGTTTTGCCAAAATATAGGGTTATAGAGATACTGTCCTACATTTTGTGTTTCTTGCATATAAGCAAGCAGTCATCTTATTTTCAATAGTGCAATAAACATTCTTGTACTGTGTTCCTACATATTGGTTTTTTTATTTCTGTAATATAGATCCCAGTAGTGGAATTGCTGAGTTCAAGTGTGTATGTATGTATGTGTGTGTGTGTGTGTGTGTGTGTGTGTGTGTGTGTGTGTGTATCTGTTTGTACTCATTTATATATACAATATATATTTATATATGTACTTTTATTTATAATTGACATCATACTGCATTACCAAAAAAGCTGTGTAATTCACATTTCTATTAATAATATGAGAATACACCCTTCCTTTCATTTCCACCAACATTAGAAATAAGATTTTTACTTATTAATTAAGTAGTTCTGAACAGATAATACATGCACATGGTTCAGTGTTGGGCAGATAAACAACAGTAGGCAGTAAAACAACCTGCCTTTTAGTCCTGTCCCCTGGCCAGTCAGTTGCCCTTCCTATAATCAACTAATGACACCAGAAAATTAAGAGGTACTTCACGCACATACAAGCAAACACAAATAAATATTGTTTTTCCCACCCTGTTATTGACACATAAGCCCAATGTACTCACTATTCTGTACTTCCTCACTTTTTCTTTAGAATGATACTTCAGGACCCTTCCAAGTTTGGCCTTTTTTGAGCCCGTCCTTTCATACATCTCCCTGGTATGTGTGTATGTACATTTATAATTGTACAAAAATATATAATATTATATGTGCTATTTAATAAACTTTTTAATTGCAAGCTATACATTCATCTTCTAAAAAAAAACCTCAGCCTTCTTCATTTCAGTTGCTGGTGACTCCATACTTCAGTTGCTCAGATCATAAACAATGAGGCATTGTTTTTTCTTCCCTGATCCTTCTCTTTCTCTCATACCACACTTTCACTCTGTCAGGGTATTTTGTTGGCTATACCTTTACAACACGTCCCCAACTACTTCTCATCACCTGTTCTGCTGTCACCCTGGTCCAATCCAATATCTCTTGCCTAAATTACTGCAATGGTCAGCAATGCAATGGAAGCCGCCTAAGTGGTCTTCATGCTTCTACCCTTCTGTTTATTCTTAATACTGTAGTTAGAGTGATACTTCCAAATATGTAAGTCAGAGCATATAACTTCTACAACCAAACCCTACAATTACTCCCTCTTACACTCTGTTTGAAAACTTTACGGCGGCCTACAAGGCCTTACAGGATCTGGTCCAATTAGCTCTCTACCTTCTTTCCCAACTTCTCTTCTTGCCACCCACTCTGCTCCAGTTACACTGGCCTCCCTGATCTTCCTTAAAATACCAGTCATGTTTCTACTTTAAGGCTTTTCACTAGTTGTTCACTTGGCCTCTCCTTGACACTCTTCTGGTTCACCACCTCATCTTCCAGTCTTTGATAAAATCTCATTTTAACAATGAGACCTTCATCCTAGCACTCCTTGTCCCCTTAACTACTCGACCTTATTTTTTTTCCATAGACTTGTCACCTTAAACTATGATAAAACTTGTTACAGTATTTACTGATATTTTCCCACTATAATGTAAGCTCCATGAGACAGAGAACATTGTTTTTTTTATTGAAGTATCCAAGTGCCTGAAACAGTGTCTTTCACATAGGAGGCACTAAATAAATATGGATTGAATAAATACACAGAAGAGAACATAAATGATCTATCAATCAGCCTACCTATATTTATACATATGTCCAGCTTAAAAATAATTAAAAAGCAAATAACCACTCAGGTCAAGAAACAGAACATCACTAGCACTCCCCAAAATTCCTGATGTAGTCACCCAATCACATCCTCCTCTGTGATCATTCTTTTTTTCACCCCCAATATATTTCTAACGCTTAGAAATTTCCTCTAAAACTGTTGATGTATCCTTGAAAGGTTAGATAAAACAGCTGTGAACTCACTTGATCCAAGTCTCTTTTTTAATGTCAGAGTTTAAATCACTTTTCCGATCACCTTTATGGCAATTGTTCTTTGAGTGGCTCTCATACTGTAGCACCCTTGTTAAAACACAGATTCATACATCCCACTCCTAGGGTTTCTGATTTAGCAGGTCTGAAAATTTTACTTCTAACAAGTTTCCTGGTGATACTAATGCTGCTCACTGAGGGGCCACATTTTGAAAACCATTGGTCTCCATAAATAATCCATTTTTTCCTAGGTTTTCAAACTTGGAACCACATTTTCAAATTTGAAGTTTCACATAATGGTCTCATAATTTCTTTTCTACCTCCTGATCTGAGGTAATGTCTCCTTTATTATGTCTAACCTTGTATACCTTTGTTTTCTTTCATTTTTTGGTGGTCAGGTTCTGTTTTAATGATCTCAATAAAGAAAAGCTTTGGATTTTTCTTTCTCCTATCAAACATGTTTTATTACTATTCCTTTAATTTCAGCTTTGTGTTTAAATTTTTTATAATTTCTTCATAAGATTATAAAATTCCTTTAATTCTCATCTTTAGGATTATTTTTAAAGTGTTTTCTGATAATTTAATGATGTATGTGTCAAAGTTGTATTACAATCTTTCTGCAAGGGAAAAGCCAATCCAAAGCTGGTCTCTTGGTAAAAATGGTTAGAAATAGTTGTTTGCCCAAACACTCCACCAAAAAAAAAAAAAAAAGTTTGGTGTAATGTCTTTAGACTCTAATTTGGCAGTCAGCTAGGAAGATTAAACAATTAATTTTATATATATAAATATAATATATATATATATCCAATGATTCAAGAAGGCCCCCAGTGATCCCTGCCTCCTAGTTCTCATTCCAAATTGTACTAGGATTAGTCTGTGTGATCAGCAGAATACAGCAGAAGTGATGGCATGGCAGGATGATACGAGGTTATAAAAGGCACTTCAATCACTCTCCTTTTGGATCAGTTGCTGTGGGGGATGCTAGCTGCCACAGCCAGGCTGATCAGTAAGGGCCTGAAGCCTGCAAATAACCACATGAGTGAGTTTGGAAGTGGATCCTCCAGTCCTACTTGAGTCTTGAAATGACTGCAGATTCAGATAAAAACTTGATTGCTATCTCATGAGAAACCCTGAGCCAGAATCATTTGGCTAAGTCACTCCCAGATTCCTGATCCTCAGAAACAATGTGAAATAATAAATATTTGTTGTTTTAACTGACTATGTTTGGAGGCTAATTTGTCGTGTGGATAATAGTACACATCTATTTTAAAATACCAAAATTTTTCTATTAAAGCTTATGGAACCCATAAAAGTATAATTTACACCAGCTAAAATGAATAGAAGGAGTTAAAGATTATAAGAACATCAGAGTATTTAGAACTTAGTACATTTTACTATGCTGGAATCTAGATACCTGTGCAGGCAAAGGAATAGTAAGATTGCTATAGAAACAACATACATTTTATCACCCTTTCTCAAGTCCTCTAATAGATGATTAAGCTGGTTTAAGCATTTGAGGACTTTTCTTTTTCTTCTTCCCTTCATTTAAAAAAATTAATATTCATGTAGAAACTCATCTGGGACTGATAGTATGGATTCTAGTTTACAATTTATAGCAATGCAAAACACCTGCTTCTAATGATGTTCAACAATCTTTGGGGACAGGTCCTAACATATGTGCTGTAAATGTTTGTTTCCAAGACAATAATGGGAACTATGTTCATTTCAAACAGGAATGTGTTAGGATAAGGCTGTGTGCCAGTATTTGTTGAAAAACTTAAAAAAATCATGAATCAAAGACCCAAAAGATAAGATTTAAAGGAAACTGACCTGACAAAAAACTCTCTCATACTATTATATATTTCTTCTTAAGTATACCAAAATTTTTATTTGAGTTTATGGTATTTTAAATAAGTCAGTGTATTTTTAAAATTAATTTGATAATCCCTACATTATTAAAGTCATACTGTTTTACAGAAATCACAAGGAAGATAAACACAAAAAATTCTTAAGCAACAAATAGAAGTACAATAACTTTACAAAACTTAGAAGTTCACAACAGAGCCCATTAGCCACAAAATCCTGAAATGGAACACAAATATTTTTCAAGCACTAGGAATCATTCAACTTAATGTTTTCATCTTCAGATAAGAACCAGAATAATAATAATGATAGTATTTTATTGACTGCTCATATATGTCAAGCATATGCACTCACCTAACCACACATCCCTACTCCTGATCTTCTCAACCTTGCTTTACCCTTTTCTTTTCAAAAGCAATGATCATTTTCTAATATATCATACAATTTATGTATTTATTAGTCTAGAATTAGGTGAAGTGATTTACCTACTCTCAAGCAGTTCAAGCTGGAACATAGAACCTAGATTTCCTTATACCCATTTGAGCCAATCAATACAGTCAACAAATATTTGTGCACCTATCATGCACCACAACATAATCCATCCATCGGTCCAACTGCTACTTATTTTATAGGGAATATAAAATGTTTTGAAAGGGAAAATGCTTTAAAAATGATTCTAATTTTTTATTGCTTAGAGGTTATTTAGATATGAATATATATTAATTGTGAACTTATAATATATCTTATAATTTTAATATATCTTTTATACTCTATGACTCTCTTTCCTCAATATACAGAAATATGCAAAACAAAATGTCCCTTGTGCAGAATCAGTTCTTTTATCTTTAAATGCTGTCACGTTCACAGTCAGCTTCATGATTAGGAACTGGAATTCAGACACAGTAAAGACCTGTTTGGTTTGTGACTCATGCTATATAGATTTTGGGTGGCCTGGTGCCTCTGGCAGTTCAGACCTGTAATGACAAATCATTGCTGGAATAATGATTTTTCCCTTCACTTTTGAGATCCTTCATCAAATAAGTAAGTAGGCTGAATATGGCAAAAATAGATTTGGGATTATGCTGTTAACACAGCTTTTCCAGAATTTTCACTAAGAGCTCACATTTAACCAATGACATTTTGATATCTATTTCCCCCTATAATTTAATTCCCAAACTCAACTTTAAATATCAAAGGTGTTTGTATACCAAATTGTTAAAAATATATTTATATATTTCCTAATTACTTCCCATTCAATCCAGTTAAACTTAGTGAGTTTCAGTCTGAGTTCAAGTCATTCATTCGTTTGTTCCCAAAATATTCATAGAGCATCTATTTCAAAGAACACTTCAACAGACTAACATGCAGCATCTTAGAAACTATGAGCAGTGACCGAGAATTATAATAGCCATTATAATACAGTGTGAAAATGACATCTGATAGAAGAACACTGTATGAACTAAAAAACACTGAGAAGGATTGAGGGAGAGCAAGAAAGTCAGTCAGCTAAGTGAAGTGGGTCGAGACATCACCAGAATGCAAGGAATAGTTTTTCAGGGCAAGAGAACAGTTTGTGTAAAGACTAGGAAGGGAGAGCGGTGCACAGGAGGAACTGTAAGTTCAGTAAGACTGCAATGAGGGTAGGAAGGTAGAGACTAAAGATGAGACTGGAGAGGACTCAAAGATCAAGGGCCAGAACATAGAATTTTATGAGCCAGGTTAAAGATCTTGTACCTTTTCCTGGAGCAATGGAGAGCCACATAAGTGTGCAAAATTGATGTCATATTTTTGGAGAATGGATTGGAGCCTGGAAGACCAGGTTGTGGGGTTAAAGCAGCAGGAGGAATTGAAGATGTGAAAGATATTATCCAACTCAGGATAATAAGTTGGCATTTGAAATGGTGTTGAAGAGTCTTGACGATTCTGGTAGGAAGAGATGGGAGCAGGAGAGATACTGCAGACAGAGAGAACACCTAAAACTCTTGAATTTAAGGGTAGTAATTTCCTTTGCTATATAGGAATCAAAAAAAAAAAAAAAAGACTGTTGGAATGTGTGGCAAACACTGTTGATTGACAGTATAAAAGCATTCTTAATCGCCTCTTTTCTTTGTCACTTTCTACTACAGAGCTAGGAAAACCAAGTTCTCATTTTCATGGCCTCCCTTTGGTCTAAGAGTACTGACCAAGTGACCTGGTTCTGTTCAATGAACTGATAGGGGCAATCTTTTGGGTGGCTTTCTAATAAGGGAATAAGTGAAAAAGAGAGCTCACTGCACTGCCCTCCCTTCTCTTCTTGCCTTAAATGTGGATGTGATGTTTGGAATTGTGCAGTCCTCTAACAAACAACCGTAAGATGATAATATGTAGATGAAATGCTAAGAATGTTGGAGAAAAAGTTAGGACAATCTGCACCCTTGATGATATAGTTTTTTAGCATTTTTTTATTGATTTCTAATCATTTTACAATGTTGTGTCAAATTCCAGTGTAGAGCACAATTTTTCAGTTATACATGAACATATATATATAATTCATTGTCACATTTTTTCCTCTGTGAGCTACCATAAGATCTTGTATATATTTGATCAACTGTGAGACCAACAACCAGTAGACTTCTTGCAAAGAAAACTTTAAGTAAAAGGCTTATGATTTAAGTCATGTTAGTTTTTCTGCTTCTCAAAGCAAAAGCATTCCTAACGGAAATAGGAAATAAGTTAGAGAAAGGAAGACTGGAAGGAATAAAATGACACCAAGTTAAGAATTCTTGTTGCTCCACAGAAGTGGTCTTCAGGTATGACTTTTATAGAAGCAAGAAATGTTCTCCAATACAAAAACTGCCTCATGTTCAAACACTTCAAATTCAGTTAACCTCCTTATTGGTTAATACTGGTGAATACTGGACAATTCAAACTCAAGCCTTTCTCTATGTAATTTAAAATCAAATTTAAACTGCAAAGATATACAACAGAAATAGCCACTGACAAAGTGCTAATGATAGTTTATTTCATTAACTATCCAGGAAATGGATGCCTGAAGTTGGGGTACAAATGCATGACGAATGGAATACTGACTCCTACGTATACGTCGAATGGATCTATTTCAGCCACACTTATCTTCACCACCTTTTCAGAAGACACAGAAACATTCCTCATTTAATGCCCATGTGCTGATATTGCTTCCAGTCAGAAAGTCTTACCCCATCTTCTTTGTTTGTCCCATCCCAACTCATCCTTTCAGAACCCAATTCAACGATCATCTCCTGAATGTAGCATTTTCCAATATCCACAAAGTCACCTGTATGTCTTCTGTGCTACCAAAGTATGTCATTTGTATATCTGTACTATGTTCACCCTGTGGTAATATTCTGTTAACAAGTGTGTCTCCACCACTCGACAAGATCCTTCACTGCAGGGACTAGATCTTACTGCCTCTGCATCTTGAGCACCAAGCACTGTAACTAGCCTACAAAACACAAAACTATTGAGACAGAAATCAAATCAGTGGCTGACAGGGACTCAGGAAGAAGGCTGACGACTGACAACAGGAGGACAAGAGGGAACTTTCGCAGGTGATAAAAACGTGTATCTTAATTGTGTTGGTGGTTATGTGACCACGTGTATTTGTCAAAACCCATCAAACTATACACCCTAAAAGGGGTGAATTTTATTGTATGTAAATTGGACCTCAATAAACATGTACTGTGAAGAACAACACAGCAATAAGGGAGTGACCATGAATGAATGACAAACACAAGATGACACATTTACCTGAGACCTAATTTCCTTTCTAGGAGTATTTACTTTTTTAAAGCATCATCTTAAACCAGGGCAATGGTTAGCACAAATAAAACTTGGGCATTTTAGGTAAGCCAATGATTTCTGAACAGAGGCACTTCTAGGAATTCCTTAAATTATTCTAACTACTTTGCCTAAGTAGAAAAATGACTGGTCAATTCTGTCATTCAGAGACAACTTTGATACTGATTCTAACATAGTGCAAATCATTCACAAATCATAAAAATAATCCTTCCTACACACTAACTCAAAAGTGTTTTCCAATGTCTCAGAAATATTGATATTAGGAAGAGAGACCAGGTGTGCTATATAAATTTCAAATGAAGCCTAATTCTGAACCTGTAAAACTTACAAAATATTTTGTCTATGCTGCATTTCATCATGTTAGATCTTTGATCTTTTTACATGTGTTTTAAGATTAGTTATCTATCTAGACAGTTACCCTTAAATACCTTTGAAATGGTGGTAATCTGACAAAAAATTAAACTGATTTTGAGTTAGAGTTGTGATGGATTGCTAACCTATCTTTCCCTCTATAAAGACTTAAGTTGAAATCTGTCTTAGATCATGAATTTAAATGTTTATTACTTCTAATAGCAGTGAAAGATGACATGTGTCTGTGCAAGTGTGTTTATACAGCACCCATCTCATCCCTCATGAATTTCAGTCTCTGCTCAGAAAAAGCACAAGCCTAAAATTAAAAGTGAAACATAAAACCTTTGTAGAGTGTCACTGTACATCACCTGGGGCAATGTATAGGATCATATAAAATTCACGTTTCATTTCTTCTCACTCATATTTTAAACTCAGCATTTTCTACAGCACCTGTGGGGCAGAAGAAAACAGCCCATGTCTATTTTCCAGTCTTAGTTCTGCCTCCTACCAGCAAAAATGGCCTAAGTCACTGCTATTTGATCCTTTAGAGAGTTAATTTCTTCATTTTAACATGTAAAAATAACATATTCATGGTTATAGTCAAGATCAAATGAATTGATATATGTCTTTTATAAACATAATATGTTTTACTAGTTTTATGCTGAATTCTTATCTCAAGGCATGGACAAATCAATAACTTTATTGTAACTGGTCATAGCACAAGCTTGTCTATTGGTAGAATGAGAAGTGAACATGTGGGAATTTCAGTGATGTATGTGTTCAATTCAACATGTACTTATTAAGTACTTATTATATACATGGGCATTGGAGTAGGCATCTGGGATACACCACAATTCTGAGTTTCTTCAATTTGTTATAATATGACTAAGTATTATCCCTCTTTTACAGTGAGGAACTAAGGCTCAGAGAAAAAAGTGACAATTATTTAATTGGACTGTGTGACAATTGTTATGTGCAATGTATTTGTAAATGCCTGGCATAGTTCTTGATTTTACAATTGATTATGAACTACATTAAAATATCATCTAGGGAAAAATGAGTGGCCTTTCGAGCAGTCTACACCATAATGTGGTGTAGGTTTAGAAATCCTGATTGATGGTTGTCATTATCCAAAGTTGATATCATCATTTCCCCCAAATTGGTTTTTTCTCCTCCTCCTTTGTTCCCCGTCTCAGAGGAACCAACATCTACAGCACTGTTTATTCCAGAATTCTCCTCTTCCCAGACAACATGCCACCCTGCCTCCTACTACATCTCAATCTATCAACAAATCCTGCCAATTCAATTTTATAATTTTGTTTCAAAATCCATCTTGTTTTCTTCATCTCCACTATTACTACCTTGGTCTAGGATCCATCCATATAACTTAATTTTATCTTAATTGCCTCTTTAAAGTCCCTATCTCCAAATACAGTAACATTCTGAGATACTGGGGATTACGATGTCAAAAAATGAATTTCGAGGAGGCACAATCCAGCCCATAACAACCCCTTATCGCATTATGTCAAGAAGCACATAACGTCATGTTCAGCAGATCTCTGCATTGTAAGGATACATGTTTCCCTTTATAACTAGCAAATCACCTGTGGGATGAATAACTTGTGACAATCCTACTCCTCACTATCCTTTCACTCATTCATTTTACCGTCATCCATTAATGATTCCTGCCTACATTATTATTTCAAGGCTGCAAAGTAGTGGTTTAACAAACTTATCATTCCTCTACATTTATTTGCTGTCATTCTTTTGTAAAGATAGGCCTTCATTCTTGCTGCACTCCAATTCAATGTTTATAAACACTAGAGTTAACTTTCTTAACTGCTCAGTAAACCTTGAGCCTTTCCTCTGCCCCAGGGGATTAAGTACATACTCCCTTATATGGCCTCTCAAGGATGTCAAGCTTCTCCCTCCCGGTCACTACTTTACCTTCTTTACTGGTTTACTTGTATTCATCCTTCCAGACTCAGCTGTCACTTTCTCCCTAGCTTTCTGCACCAAATCATAAGGGCTTGTCTTGAATTACACACTTTACTTTCACTATCATAGCATAAATGGCACTATTTTGTAATTTATGGTTAATTATCTCACTGACAGACTTTAAGCTATCTGAGGAAATACAAAAATCACATCAGTCTTTTTCATTCTTATATTTCCTAGCACCTCCTATAGTCCTTTGGTACTGAGTAGGCATATGATAATGATTAAATAAATAAATTACTGGGAGTTATGTACTATACACAAATCTATATATACTATGATTTGTGACCGATTTATAGAATTTATAAGGATAATTTTAATTAAAAGTGATCATTCACATAATTTGCTTACTGAAAGTCTAGGCCCTAGGTAAGATGAATTCTACTCAAAAAATAACGAATATTTACTTGGTAATAACTACTGGCCAGGTCCTGCCCTAAGCATTAATTATTTCAAATTTAATCCACAGAAACCCTTTAGTGTGGGCACTACTTTCCCTATTTAACAGTTAAGGAAATTGAGAGACTATCACACAGCTAGTAAACAAAAGTGATGTGATTTAAACACAGGTATCTAATTTCACAATGACTTTGTAATTTTTATTACTTTCTTATGAAGAGTTCATCTTCCTCATTATATGACTATAAATATATCATCCATGATTAGTTATTAAGGCCCCTGTTTTGGGTTCAGTAATGCTTCCACTTTCAAGAATATAGACATGTACAATGTAAGGCATTTATAATAGTATCAAATACCTAAGTAGAAACAGCCCACAGACAAAATACACTGCATAAAAATGTAAAATATTAATATGTAATTTACCCTCAAAACAATGTTTTGACTAAGTCTAAGTAGATCTGGCAGTAAGAAAAATTGTGAATTATGTTTAATGTTTGTAGAATTTGAAATGGCTGAAGGAAAGAAATAACTTTCTTTTAGAATCTCTCTGTAAAAAACCAATTCAAGAAGAAAAAAATACATACAGGATTGATAACAATGATCCAGTTTGACTTAAATATATTGTGAAACATGACATTTGCAGAGTGGCAGATATAAAAGGATGATTTCAAGGTAGGAATTAATACAACAAAAATGAGATGCTGCAAGTACAGATATGGTAAAATTTGGACTTGAATTTGTGAGTTGAATGAGTCAAAGTATCAAGCATCCTCCTGACACTGTAGATGTAGACAACAAAATAGTGATTACACAATGCTGTGAAGAAATTGAATTACAAGGACATTGGAAGAAAAAGTAAGGTCATGTGTGTATGTGTGTATAAACTCAAGTTTTTAGTTGAGAGTGTCCTGACAATTGTAAGAAATGCATACGTAGGAAAAAGAAGGGGTAAAAATTAGGATGAAAAAAAATCAAGCAAGGAAAAGATACAACGTGAGATTTGCTCTTTAATGGGAAGTTACTGAAAAGCAAGAATTATGTATTTTATTTAGAATTTAAATCCTATCTTTTTCCAGAAAAGCAATTATCATAGTTAACAAAACAGAGCAGGTAATTATCAAAAGGGTGAAAAATACTCACTATCTTTAATCCCCTAAATTGGTAATGGTAGATACTAGAGGTTTTGAATTTTAAAAGGCACATACAGGGATGGTATCTCCATGGTTTCCACCAGAATTATTAGGACTGAAGATCTCTTTGTCAGAAGTTTTTAATGTGAAGCCCACAGAGCACCAGGAGGTCCATGAACTTCCTGAAATTATGCACAATCTGTTGTGTGCACATGCAATTTCCTGGAAGGCATTCCATAGCTTTTTAAAAACCAGATTCTCAAAAGAGGTTCATTACCATCCCTTCTACCCCCTAAATTAAGAATGATTAATCTGGGAAAAGACGTATTTGCTTACAAATTGGTAATATTGTCTTAGTTTCCTGTTACCAAGGAAGAAAGATCTATTTAATTTTATGATTTGGCATCTTGTCTTTTCCATTTCATATTTGTGTGTGGGAGGTAAGATTAACTTATACAAGTTTCCATTACCAACGAGGTATGGTTTACATTTTTAAGATATCAAGTTAAGAAGGGATTCACATTTGCAAATCCCATTTTTAATCTCTGTTGCTGTTTATTATTTTGTTTGGTTTCCTATTCAATTCAATTCAAATTTCAAAGGGTTGTTCCTTCCTCAAATTGCTTCACAGGTTTATTTTGGTAAATATAAAGTAAAAAGAAATAACAATAAAATTCCCACAAAGCCTTTCCTTCTGTTTAATGAAGAAATATGAGGATTCCAGCAAACATTTTCACTGAGCCCATTTCAAAACTAACAGGTAATTAACAGGATTTGTGCAGCTGTATTAATCAGGGTTCTAAGGAGAAACAGAAACAATATTATATATATATAAAGAGATTTATTATGAGGGATTTGCTTACTCAGTTTTGGAGTCTGAGAAGTCCCTCTTGCAAACCGGAGGTCCAGGAACACCGGTGGTGTAGTTCCAGTCCAAGACTCAAGTCCCCTGAAGGCCTGAGAACAGGTCCAGAGGCAGGAAAGGATGGATGTCCTAGTTCAAGCAGAGAGAGTGAGTTGGCCTTTCTTCCACCTTTTCTGTTCCATGCAGGCCCTCAGTGGATTGGATGATGCACCCCATATGGGTGAGTGCAATCTTCATTATCAGTCTACCAATTCCAATGCTAATTTCTTCCAGACAGACCCGCACAGACACACTCAGAAATAATGTTTTACCAGCTATCCGGGCATCCTCAGCCCAGTCAAACTGACACTTAAAATTATAGCAGCCCCACATGAATATTTCAATTTAAAAAGTGAATTATATCCCCATAATGACCCTTGAAACAATCATTTATTTCTGAAATCTTAGTCACCACATCTGAGTAGTCCTGCTGACAAAATTTTATTTTATGGCCTATATTCTAGGAACTTTATCTTATCTACCATGTTGAATCATAAAAAACACCATACTACAAACTAGAAATGATAATGCCTTTATGTGACTAAGTATATTTCAAAAGACGAGGCGCCTCTAATCACATTTATACTACTGAAAAAGAAGAATTACATACTATTGTGGGAAATAATTCTTCTGGCAAAGAAGGTAGAGAGAAAAATGTGACAACATATAAACAAAGTCTATCAAATGTTGACGTTTAGATTCAACTGATCTAAACTTGAGATGAACAGGAAATGAGCCTAAGATTTCTAGATAGCTTCTGAGTCTCAGTATTTAAAGAAGAGAAAATAAGGAATATTTTAATTTTGAGAGAATCAGTACACTTGAGACAAAAATGTAGGAAAATGTTTGGACATGGTCCAATTATTTATTACTACATAACAAACTAACCCCCACATTTAATAGTTAGCTATCTTGTTATATCTTATGATTTTGTAGGTTAGAAATTTGAGCCAGGCTTATTCAGTGACTCAAATTTTACCATTTATTTCTCATTTACTAGTTGGAATACTTTTAAAGAGATGCTTTCCTTCCTCTATTATTTGATTACCTAGTAGAGCCCTATATAGAGAAAAGGCAGGCTAAAAGTGTGATTCTTTTCCCACTCTTACTAGTTTTCATGATAATGAGTTGTCTCCTTTCATTCTCTAAAGACAATTAGTTTCTTTGTTAATTATCAGAAAAAACTCATGGATTTACACATATTTAATGGCTTTTAAGTAACTGCAATTTTTAATCTTATTGAAGTTCCAAATTGCACCATCTTTGGCCAGTAGTGGGAGCCTCTTCAAGTTGACTCCTGAATCTTTTTGACATGATATTAGTGATCTTTGACAGTTTCCTTGCTTTTTGGCATATGTAGACATTCCAGGCTCGTTCTACATTTCCTGTCCCAGACTAGCATCTGTCCTTTTTCCAAAAAGTCCTGGTTTCCTTTAGTGGTAAGTAATATTTCAGGATCACCAGTATTAGAGGTAGGGATATGTATGGGCTAATCAGTTTCTAGGCCTTTCCAGTGGACACAGATAGGAAGCACATACACACTACATGTATGTATGTATGTATGTATATATATATATATATATATATATATATATATATATATATACAGTGTATATCAAACCTTGTAAGTTCCTACAGGGGAGAAAGTAGTTTTCAAATTTTTCTCCCATATCAATAATTGTTTATAGTCACTTTTTAAAAAATTGTTAGGTTTACTGAGTTATAATTTATAAACAATAAGATTAATCCCTTTTAAGTCTATAGTTGAGTAAAATTTGACAAATATATTTAGTTACCACCATAATCAGTACACTCTGGGAAAGAGCAGGTTGAAACAAGCAGAGGATCAAGGATTGATCTTTGGAGAATGATAATATTTAGGGTCAGAAGGAAGAAAAATCAGAGGACTGATTTTCACTCCCAACTCCTGCTATCATTCTAGAAGATTTCAGGGTCCAAGCAGGAGAAAACTTCCATTCTCTTGCCCCTATTATGGCAAGCATTATGTTTCCCCCAAAATTCATATGTTGAAATTCTAACTCCCAGTATCTCAGAATGTGACTCTGTGCTTGGAGATAGAGCCTTTAGACTGGTAATTAAGTTAAAGTACGGTCATTAAGTAAGCCCTTATCCAATAGGATGTATCCTTCTTTAAAAAAAGAAAGAAAGAAAATTTGGACACAAGACAAGTACAAATGGAAGACTATGTCAAGTTGCAGGAAGAAGACAGCCATCTATAAGACAAGGCTTGGCTCTTTTCCAGCTATATCCAATCCCAAAGGGCAAGGAATCTGTGAAGGAGACACATTCACTCAGAACCTGTGCCTTGATGTTTAGAAAAAGGTTTTGAGTACCTGGTCCCTAAAATTCTCTCCTCATACTGCTCCAAGATGGCTAACAGTGACTTTTCCCCAGGTCTTTTCTATTGAGGGCCAACAATGCTTCTAGCATCTGTATCTTTAGACGCAATATGAAGCAAAAAGGCCCCTAGGTCAAACAGGTGATGAAGCAGTGGGGTGGGAGTAGATTTGCCAAATATAATACAGGACACCTTGTTAAATTTGAATTTCAGACAAACAACACATAATTGTTTAGTATGAATAATTCCAAATATTGCATGGGACATAATTATACTAAAAAGTGTTCATTGTTTATCTAAAATTCATATTTAAGAGAGCATACTTCTTTTTTAAAACTATGCCAATCCTAGGTAGGGTCAGACTTGGTCATTTGAGCTGGATATCCATTTGCATGATCACAAAGTGCCTAATGGTATCAAACTAAGGGGGAGGAAATGACATAGGGGAGGCAGGATACATGTGCCAACCAATGTTCTTTGAATCACCCACATTCTGTCTGACATATAGGAATTCTAAACTCAATCTGGCTTTCCAGGTCACTTTCAAAATAGGATGATAGAATATATTTTATTTTTACATTCTGTTAGTTGTATTTATAATGCTTAGATCTTGAAGCAAATATTTCTCATAACCAAAAATAATTAACTGTTTATAAGTTGATGCATCCTTTGATCACATCATTTAACATGCATGCATAAATCTAGGGCATTCCATAGGATAACAAAAATAGGTACAATGGAAATCCCAATTGTGTAGCCTTTGATCCTGAATTTTATGGGCCCAGATACTTAATTTTATAGATGTGCCCACATTTGAAAAAACTGTGAACTCCTGTCATACAATTCAAAACACTGATTTATAAAACAGAATGCCAATTTAAGTTTACCATGACCAAAATGTATTTGGCAGAATAACGATTAATAGTAATTCTTCTCTAAGAGAAATGCCAACCAGATGATCAAATTACAACTCAGAAAATTGCCTGTTTAGTCGTTAGACAAAGAGAGTAAGTATTCATAGGGTGACAGTTTTATCAAGATATGTGAATTGTCATTCTACTCTAGGTGCAACCCAGCCAACAGTGGGAAAGCAGTTCAGATGCTTTGAAATTCAACATCCCGGGGTTTTTTCCTTCCTTACCAGTTAACTACTTAACATCTGCAGGCCTCGGTTTCCTTCTTTTGTAAAAACAGGGTTGACAAGACACATAAAACATTCAGAACGATATTGTTACACTGTCTACACATTATGTAAATATTACAGATTATAATATAGAAAATATTATATTAAATATTCTTATTATGCTACTTATCGTCATTGTGCTATTTACCATTGTTCTATTTAACAACTTTGTGCCTAACCTGGAGAAACAGGCCACAAGCGCGCTTCCAAGGCAAAGAGGCGGGTACGGGTTACCATGACAACAGCGCGCGCCTAGACTTTTTCCACTCGCACGTCGCTGGGGAAGCGAAAAGCCTAGGCTGCGTGTTGCGTCATCACTACGCGCTCATCGGGCTTCTCCGTGCTGTTTTAGAAGGTCCCGGCCCGGCTACCGTCGCTCCACGCCAGGAATTTTTTTTTTTTCCCAACCTTTGTTACATCGCACCGAGGCTGCAAGACTGTAAGTACTGAGAGAAGAATAACAGAAAGCGAGCGAGCATTAAAAGAGATGCCGCCACACGCTCTTCCTTCTGAACCTTCCCCGTGTTTTCTTGATCCTATCAGCTTCCTCTCAGCTGGGATCGCGCCGCGTCAACTTCCGGGCGGGTGCCCGCCAGCACAGCCTCCGCCGCTCCCCTCCTTTGGCCCCTTTGTGTCCCTGCAGTGTCGAGGCACGGGCCCTGGCACGTCCTTTCCCGAGGCAGGGAGCATCGTAGTGCAGGGAGCCTCTCACTGTGGGCGGGCGCGCGGCCCGCCGGGGGGTTAGCGTGGGGAACGTGCCTGCGCGTGCTGGGGTAAGAGGAGGTTGCACGAGGGTCAGCGTGTGGTTCGAGGAAGGAGGGGCAGGGAGGGGGTACGAAGGGGAGTAAAAAGAGCAATGGAAAATTTTGAAAAGATAACCCCTGTCCACCTTCTGTTTGTTGTGGCCTAACAATGAGGCGCAGCCATAATAGCCATCCCGAGCCACTGGCATGTTTGCGGGCTCTTAATTGCCTTGGGAATGAACTGCTGTGGCTTTGTATTTTACGTTGTTTTCATGGCCTCTTTTTCTCTTTATTTTCTACCTGCAGATTAGTTCAGTTAAAGCTCTCAACCCCACGAGGTGGTGGTTTCTACCAATATGAATCTTTTCAACCTGGACCGTTTTCGCTTTGAGAAAAGGAGTAAGATTGAGGAAGCGCCTGAAGCAACCCCTCAACCCTCCCAGGCTGGCCCTTCTTCACCAATTTCTCTTAGTGCTGAAGAGGAGAATGCTGAAGGGGAAGTTAGCAGGGCAGGCACCCCTGATTCAGATATAACTGAAAAAACAGGTGAGTTACAATGTTCCAAATTGATGTAGCATCAAGAGGGAGAGATTCTAATTTTTGTTCTTGATGCTGTGTGTACTGATGCATTGTCCTTCGCTATGCCCTTTTAAATATAGCTTTGGGACTGCGATAGGCACCATGTACCTCGAACTGAGGATCCATCCATAGTTGTTTCACTTTTATATGAGTTCTTAGAATCTGGCCCAATGATGGAAACTAAAATCAGAATTTAGGTCAGAATGGTTGCTACTGGAAAATCTAGGTGATTCAGTCCTGTGATAGACTTTGAGTCTGTTGCTGCCAGACGTTTACATTCATTCCAGTATTCCTCCAAAAAATATTGATCATCTTCTGTGAGGTAGACTTTATGCAGAGTACCTGAAGTCATCCTCTACGAACAAATGAAGAGCAGATCACATTCAGATTTTTCCAGTCACCTGACTTCCTGGAGATCTTTAAAGTGCAAATGAATAATCGGTATTCTTCATGGTGAATCAACCATTTTTAACCTCCTCAGCAAATTGTCAGGGAAAATAGAATTTGCCAGGCCAAAAATCAGCATTCCCATTTTAATCTATGTTTTTTGGACAGTTAACAATTGAATATATTTGAACTATTACTGTGTTTTAGGCATAGTGCTGAGTGCTTCACATTCTCTCACTTAATTTACATAGCAGTCCTTCCAAGATATTATTATCTACATTTTGCAGAAATGAGACCCATGGAGGTTAAGTTGTTAGGAAGTTGGTAGAACCAGAGTTCAAATCCAAACAGTCTAATTCCTGAGCATAAACTAAAAGTTTTACATTATACAATTTCTTATGAAGAGTGAAAGGGATATTAGAAGCTTTATTTTAATGTTTATTTCAGTAATACCATTTTTTAATGCAAAACTCAGTATTTCATAAGCAGCTTTTAAATTACTGTGACCCTGACTAAATTGGTAATATATATCTTCTCTCTTAATATCTCCATTTTGTTTGCTATTCTTCTACTTAAATGTAACAAGTGAGGGCAGAGTTCCTGCAAGTTACCTAGAATAACATTTTAAAATACTTGGTAGGCTGGATTAAGTGGTAATTAGTCAAATTTTGAAAGGCTTTGCTTATCTGAAGACTTCTGAACTCAACCTGATTTCAAACCACTGAAGGATTTAAGCACTGGAGTGACATCCCTGTATGCACTGTTTCAACAGATACTTGATTTGCATAATGTGCTGTAGTTAATGTCTAGACATCCGGGTACTTTAAGGTTTTAACAGTAAATATTTTAATCTGTTTCCTACGTAGTTGGGGAGGGCAGGGAAGGTCAGGGTATAGGCATGGAATTTTGAGTCTTTATAAGCCTCTGCTTCATTTTAGTTAAATGGGATGTTGGACAAGACTTTTAGATTATCTGAGATCCACAATTTTTTAATCTTTAAAATAAAAGCACTTCATAAACTGGAAATCAATGAAATGTCTTAGTTATTTGTCACTATTAGTAATGTGGAATTCTTAATTGCCTTTTCTAATCAGAAAGTGTTTCTTCTGCTTTACATTTTTTTTCCTGTCTGGGGAGACTTCACTCCTTTTCTGTTTATTGGGACTTTTCATACATTAATTCCTCTTAGAAACTGAGATTGCCTTTAGGAATCACATGGTCAGTTTTGAGGACACTTGGGAAATAGGAAAATCAAGTTTGTTCTGGGAGTGGTGAGGATTCATCCTACTAGGAGTAGAGAGCTTTGTTTTCAGAAAAGATTATTGTAATTGATACTGTGGATTTTTGAGACTCTTAAAAATTAAGGCTAAGTTTAGACTTTACAATATAGGTACTTGGGGTCCATTAAAGGCTAAAAGGGTAAAGTGATGAAAGAAACTTGTTTTGTAAAAACAGTCAGTCTAACAGTCATGAGTACTATACATTGTTACAGGGTAGGGTTTGATGGGAGAGAAATCATTTAGGAACCACTTATAATCCACACTTAATGATGGCTGTACAAAGAGAGAAGGAGGAGAGATGAGAGATTCCGAAATAAGAAAGGGAGAGATTTTACAACTAGATCCTTGCGAATGAGATAAAATGAATGCTAATAATTTTAGCTAAAGTAATTGGGGAATAAAAGATAGCTTTGTACATCAGAATAGGTATTAAGTACCCACTGTAAGACATTGGGCATGCCTTTAAAAATTCAAATGAGATCAAAGGTCCTGCATGCCTTTTAACTAGACTAAAAGCAACTTGGCATGGGGGAGAGGGGGTGCTGAATTGAGCACTGGACCTTGGGGAGAGGACAAGACAATGAAGTTGGAATTAAGATTAGACCAGATATATTGGGAAATCATCAGTGGGCTATGAATACTGACCTTTTTTTTTTTTAGAGGAAATCTGATCCTTTTTAAAATTTTGTTTTTGTTTTTGTTGTGGGAGGGAGGTAATTAGGTTGATTACTTATTTATTTAATGTAGATATTGGGGATTGAACGCAGGATTCATTCATGCTAGGCATGCACTCTACCACTGAGCTATACCCTGACCTTACTTTCTTTATCATCAACTGGTAACTTATTTTGTTATTATTTGGGATGATGCAATATTTGTTTTATTTATAGTAGTTTTAGGGTCTAAGTCAGTTTATAGGACAAATTGTATATAGTTAAAGTTACCTATAATCACTCTTTTTCTGCCAATTCTGTTTTTTGCCTAATACAAGATTTTATTTCCTACCACTCTCCTTTAGTTACTGTGCCACAAACACAGTGTTCCTTGAATATGTCAAACATCATTCAGTCTTTTCCTTCTTCTCATTTGCTCTTCCTTATGCCTCTAAGATGCTTTTCTGTTGATATCTGCATATGACTAGGCTTTGTTTCATTAGAGTTTAGTGAAGTGTTATCTTTTGTAGAAGGCCATTTCTTGACCAGTGTCTCCGAAGTAGCAACTCCCTCCCTTTTACTCTACTGTATTTTTTTGTATAGTATCTTGTCACCATCTAACATTACATTATATATTTGTGTCTCCCTTATTAGAATGTAAGATGTGTGAGAGCAGAGACCTTGTTCACCTATCCTTCCCCATTGCTCAAAACAGTGACTGCTGTATAGTAGGTCCTCAGGAAGTATGTGTTGAAAGAGGAGTATTGGATGATAATTAGGTGATATTAGTACTTTGTACATTTTTTTTTAATGTCCCTCCTCTACTATATGATCTTGAAATGGTTACATAGCTGTCAGTCATTGTTTAGCCATGGATACTTGAAACTACTTTTGATACAAGGCAGGCTTCCTGAATCCCACCTTTGGATCTGAGGGCATACATGTAACCTGTGGGCACCTCTCCTGCCTAGGTTTATTCTACTATCTCAATGCCCAGAGTTATCAGTAGTTATTACTTACACTTTATTTGTCTTTTCTTCTTTTACTTTTCTTGGAGCATAGCAGGTTTAGAGGGAATAAAGCAATGGCAAATGAGTTTGAGAGGAGAGAACCTACTATGTTTTATGCATAAAGAATAAAAAATTAAGCTAAGCCTGATCCTCAAGGAGCACCAAGAGGAAAAGACATATAAATATATATATATAGTTAAAGTAGCACAATGAGATAACTCATAATAAGGGAAGATACTAAACAGTATAAGACCACAGTCTAATTCACAATGATTCAGTTATCCCTTCTTCCTGCAGAGGATCAGGAAAAGTCATAGAGAGGGTGACTTTGAGTGGACCCTAAACAGTGAATCATTGCTTATTCAGTGAATAAGGGATGAAAATATATGTTGCCGTGGAGTGTGGTATGTGTGTGGAATAGGTGAGGTTATCTATGGAAGAGGAGGTGTAGGGCAGTTTAGATGAAGCTGGAAAGATTTAGAAACAAAAACTGCTGGGTTGTAAGGGCCCTTTCTTTGTATACTATGCCAGGGAGGATGGACTTTATTTGGTACATGATATGGAGCATTTTAGTATGGGAAAAACATTGATGAAGCTGTTGCAATAATTGAAGCCTAAATGTAGGGAAATGACATTAGGGATGGCAGAGGAAGCAGTTTAAGGAAGTTTTATATGTTGTGTATTTGATGATCAGTTAAAGGTGGAGGATTTGAAGGTAACTTTCCTTGGATATGAGTGATTGGCTCTGTCAACGTAATTAGGCAGTAGGATTTGGAGGAAGATACCAAAACACGTTGAATTTGAGTTTTCACTCATATTTCCGTAGCAAGGTCTATTAGAGGGTTGAGCATTGGATTCTGGAGCTCGAAGAGCTTCTCAGGTCAGAACCTGGAAAATCAACTTTGGAGTCATGCTTGTAGTAAGTTATCAAAAAAATGTCCTAAGCAAGGTATATAGTAAGAAACATCAACATTTAATGATGAACAAAGGAAGGGAAACCAATGAAAGATATAAAGGATGACTGAAATAGACAGAGAATGATAATGCCCAGAAGCTAAAGAAAGAGGAGAGAGTTTCCAGGTTGGTGTGAACAATATCAGATGTTGCAGAGAAGTCAAGTTGGATGGGAACTGATCAGAGACCACTTTCCTTGGAAATTAAAGTTCCTGTTGACCTTTAGCAGTTTCAGTAGAAAGCTAAGAAGGTGAAGACTTCTCTTCCAAGAAAGGAAAGAGAGAAGCAGCTTGACGGAGAAGCAATGTCAAGAAAAGATGTTTGAGGAATATTGAAAATTGAGCATATTTGTTGGCCAAGGGGAAGAAACTAGTGGAGAGGAAAAGGATGGGGTGGGAGGAGCAGGTATTTGAAAAGAGGCATTAAGGGGATGGGATTGTTTAACTTTGAAAAGGAATAAAGGCACATTTTACCCAGGGGAGGAGGAGTGAAAGATAAAAATAGATGGGTTCAGAGATTATTTTGAAGTTGGAATGGGGGAATGTTTTAGTATATGCTTGATGAATTTCTCTGATAAAATTAGATGGCGTTTTCTAAAGTCATTTCCATTTCAGTATGTTCGTAATGTCAAAAGTAACTTGTTAATAAGTGAGAACAAAATTTTAATTATACCAGTTATCAAAAAGATTACCAGAGAGCACTGCTCTGCCACATACGGATTGTATGATCTTGGTCTTGATTAAGATGTCAGCGTTTTTGGACTTCACGTCCTTTGTCTAGATGTTCCCTGAAGTCCTTGCAGACAGCAAAATGGGTAAAATCCTTTGAATGATGAAGCCAAATGTATCATTTTAACGTCATGATTCTGTAACTGTCAGGTGATACTCATTCCTTTTTAAGTGTGGGTGGCCAAAATGTGAATCTTTGCTGTACCTTTGATTAGAAATTCTGGTTCCTTAATGTCTGCTAGTGTTAGTACTTAGTAAAAGGGTTAGTGCTCAGTTGTCATAATATAAAGTATAGAATTAATTTTGTTACAAAGACTAAAGAAAGGGTGGTACCATTTTCCTCCTTCACTCATTGTTTGTCATTTACTAGTCACTTATCCCAAAACCATTTATTGATGGATCCTTTTTCTTATGTTCGAAATGTCATCATTACAGGCATACCTCAGAGATAGCGCGGGTTTGGTTCAGACCACCGCAATAAAGCAAGTATTGCAGTAAAGCAAGTCGTGGATTTTTTGGTTTCCCACTGTGCGTAAAAGTTATGTTTATACTACACTATAGTCTGTTAAGTGTGCAATAGCATTATGTCTAAAAACTGTGCATACATTAATTTAAAGAATACTTTATTGCTTAAAAATGCTAACCATCTTCTGAGCCTTCAGTGAGTTGTAATCTTTTTACTGGTGGAGGGTCTTGCCTTGATGTTGATGGCTGCTTACTGATGGGGTGGTGGTTGTTGAGGGTGGGGGTGATTGTGCCAATTTCTTAAAATACAAAAACAGTGAAGTTTGCTACATCAGTTGACTCTTCCTTTCACAAAAAATTTCTCTGTAAATGTGATGCTATTTGATAACATTTTACTCACAGCAGAACTTCTTTCAGAATTGGAGTTATCCTCTCAAATCCTGTCACTGCTTTATCAACTGAGTTTTATATAGTATGCTAAATCCTGTGTTATTTCGGCAGGCTTCACACTGTCTTCACCAGGAGTAAATATCATGTCAGGGATCTCCTTTCTTTGCTCATCCATAAGAAACAGCTCCTCATTAGTTAAAGGTTTATCATGAGATTGCAACAATTCAGTCACATCTTCAGGCTCTATTCCTAATTCTAGTTGTCTGCTGTTTCCACCACATCTGCAGTTCATTCTTCCACTGAAATCTGGAACCCCTCATAGTCATCCATGAGGGTTGGAGTCAGCTTTTTCCAAACTCCTCTTAATGTTGATATTTTGACCTCTTATGAATCATGAGTGTTCTTAAGGGCATCCAGAATGGTGAATCCTTTCAGAAGATTTTCAATAGACTTTGCCCAGATCCATCAGAGGAATCACTATTGATGACAGCTATAGCCTTATGAAAAGTATATCTTAAGTGGTAGGACTTGAAGGTTGGAAATGTTCCTTGATCCATGGGCTGCAGAATGGATGTTGTGTTAGCAGCCATGAAAACATTAATCTCATTGCATATCTGTATCAGAGCTCTTGAGTGACCAGGTGCATTGTCATTGAGAATATCTTGAAAGGAATCTTCCTGAGCAGTAGGTCTCAACAGTGGGTTTAAAATATTCAGTAAGTGATGTTATAAACAGATGTGCTGTCAATCAGGCTTTGTTCCACTTACAGAGCATAAGCAGAGTAGATTTAGCATAATTCTTAAGGGCCCTAGGATTTTTAGAATGGTAAATGAGCATTAGTTTCAGCTTAAAGTCACCAGCTGCATTAGCCCCTGACAGGAGAGTCAGCCTGTCCTTTGAGGCCAGGCATTGACTTCTCCTCTCTCGTTGTGGGAGCCCTAAATGATACCTTCTTCCAATAGAAGGCTGTTTGGTCTACATTCAAAATCTCTTGTTTAGTATAGCCACTTTCATTAATGATCTTAGCTGGGTCTTTCAGCTTCTACATCAGCATTTGCTGCTTCAACTTACACTTTTACATTATGAAGATGCCTTCTTTCCTTCAACCTCATGAGCCAACTTCTGCTAGTTTCACACTTTTCTTCTATAGCGTCCTCACCTCTCTGAGCCTTCATAGAATTGAGGAGAGTTAGGGCCTTGCTCTGGATTAGGCTTTGGCTTAAGGGAATGCTGTGCCTTGTTTGATCTTTTATCCAAACCAGAAAAACTTTCTCCATATTTTCAATAAGGTTGTTTTGTTTCTTATTCGTGTGTTCACTGGAGTAGAACTTTCAGTTTCCTTCAAGAACTTTTTGTTTGCATTCGTGACTTGGCCAACTGGTGCAAGAGGCCTGGCTTTCAGCCTTGTTGGCTTTAGGTGTGCCTTCTCACTAGCCTTAATCATTTCCACCTTTTGATTTAAAGTGAGGGATGTACAACTCTTCCTTTCACTTGAATACTTAGGAGCCATTGAAGGTAATTAATTGGCCTAATTTATTGTTATGTTTTAGGGAGTAGGGAGGCCGGAAGAGAGGAGGAGGGGGAACTAGCTGGCAGTCCGTCAAGTAGTCAGAACACACATAACATTTATCAATAAAGTTTGCCATCTTACATGGATGCTGTTGGTAGCACCCTAAAACAGTGACAGGAGTAACATCAAAGATCACTGATCACCGTAAGAAATATCACAATAATGGAAAAGTTTGAAACATTGTAAGCATTACTACCAAAATGTGACACAAACACATGAAGTGAGCAGATGCTGTTGGAAAAATGGTGTCAGTAGTCTTGCTGAACACGGGGTTGCCACCAACCTTCAGTGTGTAAAAAACACAGTATCTGCAAAGCACAATAAACAAGATATACCTTTATTGTAGATTTTAGTGTTTTGTTTTTTTCTTCTTTAACGTGAAAGTTTAAAGAAGTCATTTCTTTGGTTTTTCTTCTTTTTTTTTTTTTAAATTTCCAAGTGACTGAAATTTTTCTTTGATGTTTTTATTAACATTTACTTCTAATTTCACTTTTTGTGACCAGGGAATGTGGTCTGTAGAATTTCTTCTTTTTATTTATTTACTGAAATTTTCTTTTTGTCCTACTACGCAATTTTTGTAAAAGTTCTAAGAGTACTTGAAAAAAAGACATAGTCTAAGTATAGATTTAATTATATGTCAAATAATAATGAGTTATTATTTATACCATTTTTTTCAAAGTGGATAACAAATGCATCATAAGTCAATTTCTTGGATCCTGACTACATGCATATAACTTTTTTTTAATTGGAATAGAATAAATAAAAGATTATCAAAGTGTCACAGTAAACCATCTTAGACCTTTTTTCCAGTTATATATATATCTATCTAGCAGTCTGTGCTTAGGGTCATAAGTCTAATGTGTCTCTTACAGTGAGTTCCAGTCACAAATGTTTGAAGAGCACCTTTCTGTATCTTAATTATTTTTCTGTTCTCTTTTCTGTTAAGTAGACAAGAGAGTTAAAGCCTCATATTTGTCTCTGTTGACTTTTCACTCTATATATCCTGCAGTGTTTATGCATTTCATAATTAGAATGCATTTGCACATGTCAGTTACATTTTTATTGTAGATATAAATTCTGTTATTAAAAAGTAACTTTCAGGCTTAACACTTTGGCTTTGTGCATTATTAATAGCATGACTTTCTTTTCCTTTCCATTTTTTGCATTTTCCTTTTGATTTCAGGATTAAACCTGAAATGTTTCATTTTACTTTATCTTAGAATAATGTGTTGGAAACTACTTTTAAGTTTTGTATTCAGTGCATTCTTCGTCTTCTTTCTAGAGCTTTTCTCAGAGATACTTCGATTTATCTAAGATATTAAAGGTATTTCCCTATCTATTGTGACGTTCAAATTAAGACTGTCCAGATTTTATAATCTATAGTTTTGGCAGTAAACCATTCAAAGGGACAATATATGATGTGTTTTACTAGGTATTCAAAGGAACTGCCTCTTGAAAGTCAGTTGCCATGTTTGAGAATTGAACCATGTAGAGCAATATACAATTAGAATATCAAAAAGGGCACACTTACATAAGTCTGCAGAACAGGTATGAAGATTTATGTGTTTTCATTCTTCTTTGGGAGATCACCTTTATTTGTGGATTATCAAATTGATTTAGACTATTTCTGTGTGAAATCATGGTCTCCTAGTAGTGATTTTGTTTGTTTGTTTTTTGAGTGGTCCTCGATCTTGGACCACTTGGAAAGGTAGACTCAGTGGCAGGTTTAAATGCTTCTTTTGTTTCATGGTAGACTTAGATATGAGACTGGGTAAAAGCATACCGGAAAATTTGAGATATAAGATTTATCTTTTCATACATGCTACTGTTGGGGAATTTCATTTGGAATGACTGTGTGGAAACTTGTGATCTTCTTACATAGGCTAATTAATGTAGGTTCCAATTGCCTTTGGTAATGAGATAATCATCTTCTGCCTCTAAAACATAGAATTTTTTTTACTGTTTTTATATGGAAAGACCAGCTGTTTCCCCTCATGTTTCTTTATTTTGTATTTTGTTTATTCCGCTCTCATGGCACAAATTATGACTCATTTAGCTACTTATGCACATGGCTATTTAGCTCCTATTGTTAGTTTCTTTAGGGCAAGTAGAACTATAATTTGCCTTTTTTTTTTCTTTCTTTCTTTAATATCCTCTACCTCCTGGTACAGTACCTTAAAAAGAGAAGGCATTCAGCAAATGTCAGAATTAATAGTAGCCAGTGTTTTTATAATTGTTTCTGCTTTTCACCATTCTTCCCTTCATTTTAATATTTTGCTTTTTTGCTTTCTTCTTTCTCCTTTGTGCTGCTGCTTAAAAGTGTTTGCTTTGAATCAGAAAGCATCATTGCATCAGGAATATCTTTTTGGCTATTGACTCTTATTATTTTTTGTTGTTTACTTCCAAAAATAGTTCAAATAAATAAATCTAAGCATTTGAGCACTATTCTAATTCTAGATTATTGACTATATTGGAAAGTTGGTATTTTATATAAACAAGCTCTTACTATATTCTGTTAGTCTTTAAAGTGTGATCTGTGAACCTTAGCGGTCCCTAGGATCAAAACTATTTCATAATAATGTTAAAACATTACTTGGTTTTTTTTTTTTTTACAGTGTTGTATCAGTTTCAGGTGCACAGCATAGTGTTCAGTTATGCATATGTATTCTTTTTCGTATTCCCGGTGCCGTACAGTAGGACCTTGTTTACCTACTTTATATATAGTAGCTAGTATCTGTAAATCTCAAACTCCTGATTTATCTCTCCCCATCTTTTCCCTTTGGTAACCATAAGTTTGTTTTCTGTATCTGTGAGTCTATTTCTATTTTGTAAATAAATTCATTTGTGTCATTTTTTAAAATTCCACCTATAATTGATACCATATGGTATTTGACTTTCTCTGTCTGACTTCACTTAATATCTTTTGAAACAAAATGTGAACTACCCTCTGCTGTGTACCAAGGTACAGTAGTTGTCTCAAGAGAAAGCATTTGAGGAGTTGCTTTGAATTGTGATCTCAGCTTGTCATTCTTTTACAGAACACCATTTTTACTTGAAAGAATGAATGACCAGCAAACTACATTTATGCAGATTTAGGTATTTAGCAGATATTTTCTCAAAAATGAACTGGTATCAAGGAAGACAACTGACAGCATTTATTGCAAGTGATAAAATTCCAGTTTCAAAGAAAAAGTTTTGGAAAATATATCCACAGCTGTGAGTTTGACAATCTCTAGATATTTAGAACCAGTGGTGAGATTAATGAAAATAATTTTTAAAATAAAATATCATGACTTGTCAACATTTAGAAGATCTGCATTAATCATTCAATGAACCAGTATTTTCCAAAAGACCAGTGCACACATACTAAAAAAAAAAAAATGCATGGGTTAAAGACCTATTAAAGTACGAGATAGACCAGTGGGTTTCAATGAAACAATGTGAAAGTTTATTAATGTTGTTTCAGATTCCACATTGCAGCAACCTTTAGAAAAACTACCATCTGTCAAATATGGATTTAGTATCACAGAATAACAACAGTCACGTAAAAAGGCTATGAAAATATTTCTCCCTCCCCTAACTGTTTAACTATGATCAGGCATGATTTTCCTCATAAACCTAAATAATATACTACAAGACAAAAGCAATATACTGCAAACAGATTAATTGCACAGACATGAGAATCTAGCTGTCTTCTATTAAACTGGAGATTTTCACAGATGTAAAACAATGCAACTGTTCTCACTGAATTTGGGGGGTAGGGGAAGGAGGGGATATAGTTTTCATAAAGTATGTTAATATGTAAAGACTTTGTTTAATAAATAAATATTTAAACTTTTTTTTAGTTTCTGTTTTCTAATATAAATATCATAGACAAAATCTACATAAGCAGAACTCTTCAGGGCCCTCATTTTTTAAGAGTAAAGGAGGTCCTAGATTGAGGAATGTTGTTATATTGTAACCTTCCCTCATTCCCCCATATTATCAAACCACCTCCTCTTTTAGTCACTTACCAGTCAGGCTATGGGGATACCACTTGATTCAGTGTGGTATACATGTTAATGTATATATCTTGATGGTATACATTACATATTCAATAAAAGTTCTAAGTAATTGAGTACATGTAGGAGAGTAAGCCCAGCTTTTCCTTTATTTTTTACTGTCTTGTTAATGAAGCATATTAAGCATGAGTTTTAAAAATTGGTATGTCTTCACCATATATTTTGTACTATAATCTGTATATCATAAGGGGAGAAAAATCAAAAGAAAAGATGAATATATAATCAAGTTCAAGAAACTCTAGTTCTCCTTATACTCACTAATAGGATTTTTAGAGCCCCCCTAAGCATAAGACATTTGAATGACTAATTTTGAAAAAATTATTCTTCATTTTGAATGAAAAAGCTTTTTAAAGAAAAGTGGACAATCCACATCATTTTACAATAGCCCTTTTCAAGTGTAAGAAACCAGGACACTGTTGTTAAACTGTTCAAGTCATATGCATTAGCTTTAGGTCAGACTTTTGATACAGTAAAGATCTAAATTTTTAGTTTTATGTATGATTTTTGTATATCAGGAACACTAAAAAAGCAGATTCCATAGTAACTTCTTACTTGTTTTACGCTAATTGGATTGTAATTTTATTACTTTACATAATAACCAGAATTTGTAAGTGGCTTTATACATACGGCAGTTAACATAGCTGTGATTGGTTCCAAAGCAAAATTTTTTGCCCACAGCACACTCAGCATTTATAAAATTGTTCTTTTCGAATAATTTTGTGATTTGCTTTTCAGTAGTGTTGCTAGGACTTCATTGCAGGAAGTTAAAAAATGTATTTTTAGTGTCCTCCAGGCAATTGGTTATGTAGGTCTTGGTTAATGTTACTTACAAATATGGCTCAAGAGCCTTATAATAATGATTGCTATCGTTTCATGACAGTTAATGGGGGGAGGCCAAGAGTTTTAGGGTGTCAGGATTTAGACTTTTGGTCTTGGATTTTAGATTTGCTGCTTTCTCCTATGACTTTGGACAAGTTGCTTTCTGTAAACTTTAGTTTATCTATAAAATTATGATATAATGTGCCCTCAGAGTCATTGTAAGGATTGAATATGTGTTTCACTTATGGACTTGATACTGAACAACAGTTAATGATAGCTATTGTTTTTTTTAAATCAGCACCTTTGAATTAAAGATCCATGTGGTCATTGCTTTTTAAAACATACAACTGGTCCTCTTATCCATAGGTTCCCTCATCTACAGTTTCAACCAACTACTATGGAAAATATTAAAAGAAAAAAATCCAGAAAGTTCCAAGTAACAAAACTTGCACTTGTCATACTGCAACTGTTTATTACAACTTTCGTATTTCATATTTATTACAGCTTTCATATTTGTATTTACAACTAGTTACCTAGAATTTACACTGATACTAGGTATTATAAGTAATCTAGCTGTGTGCATAGGTTATATGCAAATAGATGCCATTTTATATAAGGGACTTGAGCATCCACCAGTTCTGGTGTGTGTGGGGGAAGCAGGGAGGCCCTGGAACCAATCCCCACAAACCTCAGGGATACTGAGGGACAACTGTATTCACTAAACAAGGCACTGGATACTTTTACTTTAATATGAATTCCTTAAATCTGATCTCTTCTCCTCAAATGTATAGGGGAGAATAATTTTGAAACTCAGCCCTTGGAGAGAGAAAACCATGGTGGAATACTATACTCATCTGTTCTGGATAGACAGATGATGCCAACTTTATTAGTTTGTTAGGGTTGCCATAACATAATACCACAGACTGGGTGGCTTAAATTGCAGACATTTATTTTCTCCCATATCTGGAGGCTAGAAATCCAAGGTCAAGGTGTTGGCAGGTTTGGTTTCTTTTACGGCCTTTCTCTTTGGTTTGCAGGCGGCCACCTTCCCACTCTAAACTCACATTACCTTTCCTTCATGAACACACTTCCTTGGTGTCTCTCTCTTATAAGGACATCGGTTATATTGGATTAGGTCACTAACTTAATGGCCTCATTTTAACCTAGTCACCTCTGTGAAGGACTTGTCTCCAAATACATTACATTTTGAGGTACTGGAGGTTGAAATTTCAACATTTTGGAGGGGACATAATTTTGCCCATAATTCCTGTATTTGCATAAGAGCTAATGTTTGTTGGGTACTGGCTACGTGCCAGTTACTGAAACTAAGTGCTTAATATATATCATCTGATTTTATGTGCACATTAGTCTTGTAATTATTACTATCTCTATTTTACAGATGAAGACACTGAGACTTAAGAGATTCACTAACTTAACTAAGAGATGGGATAGAAATTCAAGTCTTTTGGGCTCTAGTGTCTCCATGTTCTCTTAGGCAAGAACTGGGTACTAGGAAACAAGAGCACAAAGAGAAAAGGGTTAAAATGTTAAATACAAACCTCTGTTTTGCAGTGTCTACTAAGGTCTTGCTGGTAAGTAACCTGTGAAATGGGAAATCACTTAATGCCAGCACTGGTTGACTATTAATTTGTTCTTTAAAAAGTGGGAGGAATTTTTGGTTTTAGGATGGAAACAGTGAATGAAGCTAAAGATTTTTAGCACATGACTATAATTATCAAAAACAAATCTGTTTTATTTTCAAGTCCTCAAAATACCTTTCTCTTTTTTCTCTTTTGCAGAAGATTCTAGTGTTCCAGAAACTCCAGAAAATGAAAGAAAACCAAGTATATCATATTTCAAGAATCAAAGAGGAATACAGTATATTGATTTGTCTTCTGATAGCGAAGATATTGTTTCCCCTAATTGCTCCAGTACCGTTCAAGAGAAGAAATTCAACAAAGACACAGTGATTATAGTGTAAGCAACTTAATAGATTCATTCTATTTATGTGTATAAGATTTGTTTTGAGAAAAAGTTACTCAAACTGAAAAATGTTGATGACTCCCCCCCCCTTTTTTTTGCCTTTTCCTGACTGCAGCTTGCTCATTTTTTCCTAATTTAGAGATAAAGAGAGGTACATGTGTGTGTATGTATGTGTGAGTGTGTGTGTGTGTGTGTGTGTGTGATTCTGGATAACTGATCTTCAAGAAAAAGTTTAGTGAGAGCAGAGATTTAATTTTTTAGTTCTCCATAGATAGGGAAGTTATTTTAACAAGTACCTTTGATTGTTTATAACTGCTTTATGTTTTGTTCTTGAATCCTAGAATCAAATCATTTTAACATTTTTGGGACACATTTTGTGAGCTAGCACAGAGCTTGTATTATACTTAGGTAGACAGTAAATAAATAAAAAATACAGTATGTTAAATATGGGCAAAAGGGAAGGGAAATACAGAGTTTGGGGTCAGGGTTAAGGGCATGGTTCCTAAAGACTACAGTTGGAAAGGCTCCATTGAGAAGATATTTGAGCAAAGACGTGAAAGAGCTAAGAAAGGGAACCATATGGATGTAGTGGGAGGGGCGTTGGGAATATAAATAGCCTGTTTAATGACCCTGAAGTGATATGCCTGGTATTTTTGAGGAAAGTAGGGGGGTAATAATGCAAAGTGAAGGACCTGAGGTCATAAGATGAAGAGTGGGATAGAGAAGGGGCTTAATCATGTTCATGTTAAGCCCATAGGCTGTTTGGTTTTTATTCTGAATGAGATGGGAAGCTAATGGAGCATGTTGAGCAGAGGAGTAAAATAATCTGACTTGCATGTTTAAAAGTCTTTGAGGCTGTAGGAGAGTAGTAGTTAGAAGTATGCATGCTGTTGTGATAACCAACGGCAAAAATGATGGAAGCTTAGACCATGCTAGTTAGCCTGTGGGAGTGATAAGAAGTGGTTTAGGTTCTGGATATGCTCCGAAGATAGAACACAGAAGATTTATTGATAGATTTCAAATGGAATAGGAGAGAAAGGAATCAAGGATGACCCTAAGATACTTGGCTTGGACAACTGAAAGGATGGAGTTAACACTAACTGGGATAAAGAATACTCTCTTGGGTATGGTGGGGGAGCGCCTTTTGAAGGAAAGATTGGCAGTTCAGTCTTGGACATTCTGTGATTGAGAAGACTCTTAAACATCTAAGTAGACATGTCAGGTAGGCAACTGGATTTGTGATATGTGGGTTCTGGAGAGAGGTCTAGGTTCCATATCTAAATTTAGGAATTGTCAGGATATAGATTTGATATTTAAATGTACATGATTAGATGAAATCACTAAGAGATACGAGTATAGCTGGAAAAGAGAAGATCTCTTAGTTTAAGGACTTAAGCCAGGGGAGCTATGGATTCTAAGAACAGGAAGGTGGGAAGAAACCTGTAGAAGGTTCTAAGAAGAAGCAGTCACTGAGATAAGAGAAAAGTCAAAAGTCATCAGAAGCTAAGTGAAGAAGTGTTGCAGAAAGGTGCAAGAGATCAACTGTCCACTGCTAAGATGAGTTCTTAAAATGAACTTTTTAAGGCCCCAATGTACATGCCTTTATCCTGAACTTCACTCTGAAATAAAAAATTAGTGAAGGTCCTGTGCAGTAAATCCTGAGAAAAATTGATACATTAGCACTCCAATTTTTACTTTTTATTTTGAAAAACTTTTCGACTTACAGAAAAGTTGCAAGTCCACAGTCCTTTTAAAAAGTTTCACCCATTGTTAACATTTCCCCACATTTATCACCTTCATAAAATAATGATTAGAATTATTACTGAAACCTTTCCCTCTCATAATTTCATATTTACCTCCTAAGAATAAGATCATTCTCTCACATAACAAAAGTAGCATTTCAAATTCAGAAATACCAATTAACTTTGGTACTATACTGCTAATACATAGTCCATATTTAAATTTTATCAGTTTTCCCAATAATGTTCTTGATAGTGGTGCCACTCAGAGTAGTGGTTTGTCAATTACAAGTGTGCCCTATAATATAAATCAATGTACTCATTTCTTGACCAAGAAAGTCTTGTAATGGGGAAAAAAATCAGCTGAACTAAGCAATGTGCTTTAGTAATGTAGTTGTTTTTCCTTCTGGTTTAACTTTCTTATCTTACCATGGACAGATAACTAAACAGTTTCATTTCATGGACCATATTTTGAATAGTACTTTATAGTAAAATTTTTCCCAGCAATATGTTGGATTTAGTTTGTCATGTGTATTTAATCTTGTTCAATCTGAAAGTTTCTCAGTCTTCTTGATTCTCATGATATTGGCCTTTGAAGCTAACAGGCCATTTTTCTTTTTAGAATGTCTCTATTTCTACATCCCGGGTGTTTCTTCTTGATTAAATTTAGATTAAGTGGCATGAGCTACAAAAGTGATTTTGTGTCCTCCTCAGCGTGTCATGTTAGGAGGCACACTGATAATTAGTGAAGTGAACTTTATCCACTCAGAAACCTGCCGGGTTTCTTCTGTAAAGTTAACCATTTTCCCCTTTGTAATGATCAAGTCATCTGTGACGAGTCACTTTTAAGACAGGTAACGATCCTCCTCCTCAGCAGACTGCCCTTCAGTAGTTGTGGCGTCTATTGATGATTCTTGCGTGCGTCAGTTATTACAATAGTAGTTGTGAAATGTGGTATTCTAACTGGCGTTCTAGAATTTATACTTTTATTATTTGATGTTCTACTATAGATAGTTTTCCCTTTTCCCTTTATTCATTTATTCATATATTTAGTTAGTACAGTAAATAAAAAAATGGAATTGTAGGTTCTTTTCTGCTCAATGGATTATAATCTATTACTACTGTTACTCATTTTGATGTTCAAATTGCTCAGTTTTGGCAGAGGAGGACCCCTTTCAGCAGACTCTGGTTTGGAGAGTTTCCTGTCATTTTTTGACCCTTTCCTTTCTGGCACAAGATGTTCCAGACTAGTACTTCCCCTACTCAAGGCCTGAAATTAGAATTTGCCATTTCTCCAAATATCACTGTTCCTTTTAAAGGGAATAGTATTTGGAAATCTGAGGACTAGGTGTGTTCTTTCTTTGCTATTGGGTGAAGCAGGGGATTATGTCATTGCCTTTTCAGCAAAATGGGCTAAAATATATGAGACGGGGAGAATTTTTTGTTGTTGTTTTTTAAAATCAGGAGTTTATAATGATATATTTAATTGTAATCTACCGCTACAGGGCTCTTCCTTGCCTATCCAAATTTCCTTCTCTGACAGTGACAGCTCTGCTTCCACCAGTTTTAGTATATTTGCTAATTTGTTCAATCATCCAGTATACATAAAATAGTTTCAGAATTGTTGTAACCATACCACTTGACCATTAAGCCCCCTAAGAGTTCAAGATTTGAGGGTATGTGGTTAAAGTATTTGGATTATTTATTTAAATTTTTCTTTTAAAGATCAGTTCATTAATTTGTTTGTATTCCTTTTAAAATTTTTCCCTTGTCCCTTTTTTAAATTTTACTTTTAAATATTTAAAATATTAACATGGTTCCAAAAATCAAAACTCTGTGTAGAATGTGCTTAGAGAAGTGTTAAATTAACTTCCTATCACTTTTCCTTCCAGCCCCGTCCCTCACCCCATCTCAGAATTAACCAGTTTGTTTAGTTTCTATTCATACTTTTTCTTTCATGTATCTTTTTTTCTCTTGCTTTTTACACAAAAGATAGTGCTATATAACTTGTGCTGTGTATGTATAGATACAAATATATCTACACACAGTTATTCTTTGTTTTATTAGCAGTATATAAATATATTCTAGAAATCATGTCAGCTCATAAAAATACTTAATTCTTTTTAACAACTCCATAGTACTGCATTATATGAATGTTCCGTAGTTACAATCAGTACCCATGCATAGGTCTTTTTGGTTATCAGGGTTTCTTACCTTGACACTATTGACATTTTGGACCAGGTAGCTCTTTGTTGTGAGGGACGGTTCTTTACGTTGTAGGATGTTTAGCGAACCCCCTGTCCTCTACCAGCTAAATGCTAGGTTGCACTTCCCTAGTCAAGACGATCAAAAATGTCTCCAGACATTGCCAAATGTTCTCTGGAGATGGAATCCGCCTGTGCCCTGCCCCCTGACTCGAGGACCACTAATACAGATAATAGAAACTGGCAGTTGATGAAATCTTTCAGGAAGCATTAATAGACAAGAAGGGTCTGAAGATAGAATCCTAGGTAATACTGACAATTCAAGAAGGTGAAAAAAGGAGGAAAGCCTTCTGCAGAGATTAAGAACAGGCTAAGAGATACAGAGAAAATCAGAAGTAATAGAACCTTTACACAGTGAAGTTTCGGATAGGGCCAGATTTTCAAAGAGCGACAATGTACGGAACCACAAAGGAACAGATAACCAATGAAAAATTTGTTTTGTTTTGTTTTCAAATCACACTTGATGTTTTAGAGGATATCATTGCCCTTAGAACAGTTTCACCAAAGTGGTGGGGCAGAGGATATAAAACAGTAAATTAAGAACTACATAGGAAATGAGGAAATAGAAAGTCACTCTTACAACATTTGTGAAGTCGACAGGAGAATTTGCTTATTTCACTGCTGTGTCCACAGTGCCTAGAACCTCTGGCACATTGAATGAAATGCAGTCTTTAGTACATCATAGGCTTAGGAGAAAGAGTTTAAGGAGAGAGAAAAGATTGGAAGAGAAGATAATAGATAGTTAAGGCCCTGTAGGAAGTAGAAAGGGCTAGAATCCCTTAACACAGAGGGGACTTTGACAGAAGGGGATAACTTGGTTGATCTGCGACTGGATAAAAGTACACATAGTGGTCAATTCTTGTTCTTGTGGAATTTTTTCTTTTATTTTTAAAGCTTCAGTCATACAAGAAAATTAATAAATAATGAACATATATATATGCCACCTGTATTTAATAATTATTGTTTTCCCTGTTTTTCATTGTTTTATTGATTACTATTATTAGCTGAAATATTTTAAAGTAAATTGTAGATGTCCCCAACATTTCTCCCCGTAATACTTGGCTATATATCCCCCTTCCAAAAAAAGAATGCTGTTACCAGTGAACAAATTTTTACATCATCTAATTCCCAGTTTATATTCAGATTTCATGTGTTTTGTAGCTGATTCTTCAAACCAGGATCTAAACAAGGAGCATCTACTACAAGTGGACGTTAAGACTCTTCCCTTTCTTTTGATCTTAAAATAATCAACTCCCCTCCTCCTCTTTTTTTTAAGGATTTTAACTTTTTAAAGAAATCAAATGTTTTCTTAAAGAAAATAGACTTTTCTGATTGTCTCTTCATGATGGTATTGAATTTATTCCTTTATCGTTTGTATTTCCTGTAACTGGACATTAAGTCCAAGGCATGCTAAGATTCTTGGTCAGCATGAAGACTTACTACATCAAGAGTCACTTGAGTTTGTCTTACAGAGTTGTGATCAATCTGATCACTAGGATAAGGTTGTGAAGATCAGGAAAATAAGGACCTTTGAAGTGGTTATTCAGTACAGGAATTTCGAAAGTATTCCAACGTGAATGCTTTCATTTTCTTGGTGAACTAAGAGACAAAACAGTTAGAAAGTGTCCATGTAGTGAGGCAGAGTGAAAATTTAGAGTTGGGTACATTAGGAATGAGAAGTCTGGGTATAATGGAAACAGACACACGTAATTGTCTTCAAATATTGAAGGACAGCCATAATGTTAAGAGATTTATTTTACCTTGTTACTTTAGAGCAGTTTTTCAGAGCAAAGTTCAAGAAGTCAACCTAGAAACTTGGTAAAAATACATATTCCTAGTCCTGCAGAATCTGTTTTTATATGCTTTCAGGGAATTCTTATGCATAACCAGTGCCCTAATAGGTAACAGCTGAACTAAAATGAACAGATACAGAGAAGTTACTAAAATACAGGTCCTGGATAAGTGTCTAAGAGAGCTGTCCGAAAAGAGAATTAGCTGCATAATAAAGTCTGTGGTCTCTGGCACTAGGCATACACTTAAGTGTATTTCTTTCTGTGATCTTTATAACTTCTGCCTGTTTGTTGTATTTCTGCTTTCTGATCTTCAGAATGCTTACTATGGTAGAAAACCAAAATTTCAAAATGAGATTTTTTTTGTTTGGGAGATAGTTTAGTAAATTTGGCCCCAAATGTCTTTTATATAGGATAAACATATAAACTGAAATGGAGTGAGATTAAAGTTAGTTGTTGTAGGATGAAGCCTTACGTAAAATTAAGTACTCACTGTCTATTGAAGAAATGTTTTGTTCCTGGTAGACATTCTGATGCTAAATGGGACCATCTGATTTTAACACTTTGATTTTGATCACCTGGGTAGGCTATGAAAATTCCTTTATCTTTGTCTTAGTGTACACTTCATTAATTTCTGTGGAGCAACATGACAACACCCACCTTTTATGCAGAGTGTAAGTGAAAAAATAGTAGGAAAGAGAAGGTGAGCATGCAGTAAATGAGTATGGATCTTAAGAAAATCAGTGCAGGTTTTTTTGTTCTTTTCTATCCCAGACTAGATAATTTGAGATATTTTCAAAGAATATTGACTTTGGAATTGTAAATTTATATACACAGTCATACTGAAATGAAAAAAGTTGTTTTAATCTTTGACAGGTATAGATTAAATTTATTATTAAAAAGAACTATAGAGATACTGTATTTTATATAAACGCATATACACAGTTATAATGAAATAACATTGGTAATACGTTAAAATACTGTGTTTTTTCTCTGAAAATATTTTTAGTTCTGAGCCATCTGAAGATGAAGAGTCCCAAGGCCTTCCTACCATGGCAGGTAGAAATAATAATGATATTTCAGAACTGGAAGACCTTTCGGAATTGGAAGACCTTAAAGATGCTAAACTTCAGACCTTGAAGGAACTTTTTCCACAGAGAAGTGACAGTGATTTACTTAAGGTTATATACCCTTTTATAGTAATTGGTTATTATAGCTGTAATGATGATTAAAATGTCTCCTATATCCAATGGTATATATTGTGGATAGTCACTTTTCTCAAGATAGCTTTTGAAGATAATTATTAACTTTTATATAATAAAGGCAAATGCCAGGGATTTACTTGTTGAGAATCTTAACTTACAGTAAGTGTGGTTTATTCACCTATAAATAATATAATTTGATCTTCTCTCAATATCTCTCATAGGTTATGAATTTTTTGTGTTTGAATGGTTCTAAAATGGGGACACCCCTCTTACCTTCATCTCCCACTGGAAACTCAGAAATGTCAGGAGGCTTTTTTTCTTTCTCTCCCCATAGTAAAAAGGGGTTGCTATTGACATTTAGTGCCATATGGTCAGGGATGCTAAACACCCTACAACACTGAGGACAGTCCTGTAGAATGAAAGAATTGTCCTGCCAGTAGCACCCTTGCTGAGAAATACTGATTGACCTATGGAAACAAAATGAGTGGCTGTAGTTGGACTATAATAGGTATGTAATAGGTACCTATCTCTTACTATAGAGCAGATAAAAATTGACTATTCAGTTGAGTTTTACAGAGATTAAGTCACTGAAGATTAGATTAGTAAGTAGTTTATCCCTATCTCTGACACTTAGTAGTTGAATGATCTTAAGGGAATCATTTCATTGCGGGTTCAGATATTTTTCACCTTTGTGCTTATCATCACCACCACCATCCCCAATTCCCCTCCCCCAGTCTGAAGCTTAGGAATATTTGTATGGGCTGGACAAGTAACTTTGAAGTGGTGAACACTGGTGCATACCCTTTCTAAAAGGGGTAGCTGCTCCTTAGCTTCAGCAGTATATGACCATGTGATGTCACTGACAGCCTGTTTTTATCAGATAATTCAGATTTTTCAAATACAGTGAAAAGACTGGATTTTTATTTAGTGTTGATCATCAATTTAACAGCTTTATTGAGGTATAATTTAAATGCCATAAAAATCACCTACTTAATGTGTATAATTTGTTGGAGTTTAGTATATTTACAAAGTTGTGTGGCCATCACCATAATCTAATTTTAGAACATTTTAACAAAAAGAAACCTTGTATCCATTAGCAATCACTCCCCATTTCTCTCCCCTAGCCCTAGGCAACCTCTAATCTGTATTTATAGATTTGCCTATTCTGGACATTTTGTGTAGATGGGATCATGTACTATGTGATCTTTTGTGACTGACTTCTTTCACTTAGCATAAGGTTTTGAGGCTCATCCATGTTGTATCAGTACTTTGTTCCTTTTTATGGTAACTAATGTACAGAAAGATAAAAAATATTCAGGCCAGATAAAACATTTCTGAACAGAGGGTGGTCCTAGGCCTGTTAGTTTGAACTCTTAAGTGTAGATTATATTATTCCTATTGTTCTCTGGTATTTTTAACATGAGTTGTTTTTTCCTAAATCATTTTGATACCTTCTTTCTGTTAGCTAAATTATGAAACTTTAATGGTATCTTGGATCTACACTTTCTCCTGCTGGTAGTATTATTTGCCTCATGATGTGATTTTTTTTCTAGAAATAGAAACAAAGAATGTAGTCACTCGTAGCAACATTTACAATGTTGGAAAGAGCTTTCAACAGAATAAACATGGTGAAATATTAAAATATTCAACATAAAGAAACAAATCTCAGTTTAAAAATACTTTAGCTTGATTGCCAATTTTTCATGTAGCTCAAGGGGATTATTTCCTGTAGAAACATCTCTAATTTTATAATTACAGTGGGAAAATAACATTGATACGTGGACTTGGTATTTTTATTTCATTAGAATCTGAAATTTGGGGAATTTAGCAAATCACTTACTCCAAAGCAGAGCACTGTCTTGAAGTAATCTGAATTTCAAATGATCTCTCATTATTTCAAAAGATTTAAAGGTGACATTTGTAAATCACTCTACAGAGGCTTTTAGATCCATATAAAATAATTCAGGAAGTTATAAAATATAAATATAGTTCTAGGCTTGATAAGAATATGCTTTGGCTGTTTTGAAAATGAGGAGGGGCTTATAGGATATCTGAGGATCCAATATGAGGAAAACTAGTATAGAAAAGAGCATTCCCAATTTAAGGCTATTTAATACAAAAAAGCTTATTTTTTAAGCTAAGATCTTTTTAAAACAAGTAACTCATTGGCAATGTAGGAAACTTAACAAGAAAATCATAGGATATCCAGTGTCTTCTGAAATCTGAAATGTTACAGAATAATAAAAAAAAATAGGATATTGAAACTTAATTATGTAAGCCATATATTATGTTCTTGAACAAATTCAAGCAGTTTAGAAATAGAGCAAAAAATCAAGAGCCCTTTATCCCACTCATCTTAGAAGTACTGGATTTTAAAAATATTATTTCAGAATTGTGGTTCGTTGTAAATATTTATCACTGTATCCTCTCTCTCCTTGCTTCCCCTGCTCTCTTTCTCTCTTTCTTTCTCCCTCTCTCTCTCACTCACACACACATACACACACACACACACATCCCCCACACAGTGCCTGGACTCACTTGTAAGTAGGAAGTTTTTGAGACTTCAGTGTACAACCTTGCAATTAAAATAACAAAAATCTTGACTATACTGTCATATTGGACTGTGTTTTAATTTTCCCTTTATACTGATGATAAGTAAATCCAATACATTTTAAGATATGCTCAGATAAATTTGGACTTTTTAGATAAACAACATTTTCTGAAAATTTATCATAGGACTTAATGAACTTAAGCTGTTATGTACATATTTCTCCACTTTGTATTTTTAAAGCATTTGTTCTTAAATATTTTGGTAACTTTGTGAAATAATTCTTAGAGTATTATTTTTAAAATAGTAATCTTTTCTCATTTTATTAGTTGATTGAATCAACAAGCACTATGGATGGAGCAATTGCTGCTGCCTTGCTGATGTTTGGTGATGCAGGTATGCCTGACGTAGTTTCAAGCCATGTTGACTATATCTTCTCATTTTTAATATTGCTCCTCAGTTTTCCAAACTCCTTCATGAATTCTTACAGGAACCTTAGGAGCTATTAATAGCTTTGGGGTTTTTTAGATGAAAAGACTGAAGTTTAAGAAGATTAAGTGACTCATCTGAGGTCATACAACTATTTGGGAATTGGATTTTCTGGGTTGATCCTTCCCCCACCCTGCCAAAAAGGGAAGGAGGCAGTTTTTCATTGGTAATTTTGTTTGTTTTCTACAGATCAGATCTCTTTACAGTGATGTTTTGGGAGGTATATTCTCTTGTGTCCTTTCTAATTGCATTGTAGCTTTATTTACGTACACCTGAGTCAGTAGGAACATAATGTCTTGAGGAAAGTCCTAGCTGGTAATCAGCATTCCTTCATATAGTAAATATGTATGCTTTGTTCCAGGCTCAGAACACAAACTAAATACATTTGAAGGGACTTGCATTATAAAAGCACCTCCAATTTTTCTTTGATAAATGCTATCTAGATTTTTTGTTCTAACTTGTACATACCAAACAAGTAAAAATAACCTGTAATCCTTCTACCAAAAATGTATTTAAGGGATGAAAGCAAACCTACACACCATTATAAAACACACACATTAGGTTACAAAATATAATTATAGTATTGGTTTGCATTTTAAGAAAAGTCATTTGATGATTTATCGTGGATAACTTATCAGTACAGTCAGCTACTTCATAGCATTCCTGTCTGACTATGCATAGGATTAGTTTATTAACTGTTTCTCTATTAATTACCATTTACATTTACATTATTTCATTATTATTGAACTAAAGTAAATAGCCTTGTAAATAAATCTTTTTTTTATTGAAGTATAGTCGATTTATAATGTGTCAATTTCTGGTGTACAGCGTAATAGTTGTCATACATATACATACATATATTTGTTTTCATATTCTTTTTCACTATAAGTTACTGCAAGAAATTGAATATAGTTCCCTTTGCTATACAGTGGGACCTTGTTGTTTATCTATTTTATATATAGTAGTTAATATCTGCAAATCTCAAACTCCCAATTTATCCCTTGCCACTCCCTTCCCACCTGGTAACCATAAGTTTGTTTCCTATGTCTGTCTTTTTTTCTGTTTTGTAAATGAGTTCATTTGTCTTTTTTTTTTAGATTCCACATATGAGTGATATCATAATAGTATTTTTCTTTCTCTTTCTGGCTTATTTCACTTAGAATGACAATCTCCAGTTCCATCCATGTTGCTGCAAATGGACATAAGTAAATCTTTATGTTGTTATTTTTATAGGCTAAACTTCAAACTAGGATGCTAAATCAAAAGGGTATACACATTTAAATTTTAATATATAGTTCAATTTTAATTTTAAAATTTCTGCCAATTTATGCTTTCATCAGCAGTATAAATAAGTGCCCATTATCGTAGGTGGATTTTTTTTGTTTGTTTTTAATTTTTTTGAAACTTAAAAATATACACAAAAATGGAAAATAGTACAATATTTCTCATGGGCCCATCATCTTTCTTCAACAGTCATCTACTTCATATTTATCCCCCTAAGTGGATTGTATTGGAGTGGATTCCAAAGATGATATTATTTTATCCACATGAAGTATTTTTAAACCTCTCATTTTCACCAATTTGAGCAAGGGAACAGTATTGTGTGATTAGTGGGTGCTGCCTACATTGAGTGTTAAGATTCTTCCTTTTCTTCTACTTGGTAGCTGTGTGACGTTGGGCAGTGTTGCCTAACTCTTCTTTGTTTCCTTAGCAAATAAAATAATATGATAATAGTACCAAACTCAAAGTTGTTGCGAAGAAGTGACAAAGTTAGTGTAAATTTCTTCTTATAGTGAGTGGCACATAGGAAGTACATAGTACATGTTAGCATTTATTTATTCTTAAGGGCCATCTGATGATAGAAAATGGTACCGGAAAAACTTGACTGTGTCTTCCTCATTACAGTATCCCTACTCTTAAAAGTTCCTGAAAAATGGTAGTCTCAGTTAACATTTGTTGAGTTGCTAAATGGTTTGGGAAATTTTAGATATTCTTTCTTGTCCTCTTAGTATATCAATATTCCACAGTATTCCCAGTGAAAAATTTGTAGAATAACTTTATTCCACAGTAGTATCTAATCTTTTTTTTCCTCAGCAACTTACATCATTCAACTTTATTCATTAATTTAACAGATACTTATTGTGCACCCACTGCTGGGCACCAGATGCTATTTTAGGCACTGAGAATATATATGGAAACAAAACGTGCATAACAGTTGCCCTCCTGAATTTTTTACAGTCCTCATTAAATTTGAACTTTAGCTGAGTTTTTTTTCTTCTCATTCTCGTACTAGACTTTGATATTTTTTTAAAAAGTCAAGAGGCAAACTACAAGGAGAGAAGAAATCAGAGTTTTCTTGTTTTTTAAGTAAACTTTTCTTGGTTCCTTTTAGAATGGACAGGACAGTCATGTCAGTCATTTTCATCTTTAATGTAGTACACTTTAGAGGTAATGTGTAGAATGATAGCTTTGTCTTACCAAGATAAGGTATCCTTCAAGATACTGTATCATTAAGACATGAAACTATTTTTGGCTTATTAGGACAATTTTCAACATAAGGACTTCTTTTTAATATATTCTTTTTCAGATTCTTTTCCATTATAGGTCATTAGAAAATACTGAATATAGTTCCCTGTACTGTATAGCAGGTCCTTGTTGTTTATCTACTTTATATGTAGTGTATATATATTAATCCCAAACTCCTAATTTATCCCTCCCCTCCACTCTTTTCCCCTTTGGTAGCCGCAGTTTTCTATGTCTGTGAGTCTGTTTCTAGTTTTTAATAAGTTTATTTGTATCTTTTTTTTTCAGATTCCACATGTAAGTGATATATGATACTTGTCATTCTCTAACTACTTAATATGATCATCTCTGCGTCCAACCATTTTGCTGCAAATGGCATTATTTCATTCTTTTTTATGACTGAGTAATATCCTGTTGTATATATGTAACACATCATCTTTATCCATCCATTCATCTGTTGCTGGACATTTAGGTTGCTTACATGTTGTGGCTATTGTAGGTAGTGCTGCTGGGAACATTGGGGTTCATGTATCTTTGAACAGTTTTATCTGGATATATGCCCAGAAGTGGGATTGCTGGGTCATATGGTAACTCTATTTTTAGTTTTTTAAGGAACCTCCATACTCTTTTTCATAGCGGTTGCACCAATTGATATTTCCACCAACAGTATAGGAGGACTCCTTTTTCTCCACACCTCCTTCAGCATTTATTATTTATAGAGTTTTAAATGATGGCCATTCTCACTGGTGTGAGGTGATGCTTCACTGTAGTTTTGATTTCATTTTTCTAATAATTGGTGATGTTGAACATTTTTTCATGTGCTTGTTGGCTGTCTGTATGTTTCTTTGGAGAATACCTATTTAAGTCTTCTGCCCATTTTTGGATTTTTTTTTTTTAATATTAAGCTGTATGAGCTGTTTGTATATTTTAGAAATTAATCCCTTGTCCATAGCATAGTTTTTGAATATTTTCTCCCATTCCATAGGTTGTCTTTTCATTTTGTTTATGGTTTCCTTCACTGTGCAAAAGCTTTTACGTTTAACCAGGTCCCATTGCTTAGTTTTGCTTTTATTTCCATCACTGTAGGAGATGGATTGAAAAAAAAAATTCCTGCTTTTTATGTCACAGACTGTTCTGCCTACATTTTCCTCTAGAAAATTTTAGAGTATCTGATCTTAAGTTTAGGTCTTTAGTTCATTTTGAGTTTTTGTATGTGGTGTTAGAGATTGTTCTAATTTCATTCTTTTACATGTAGCTGTTCAGTTTTCCCAGTAAGCTGTCCACTTATTGAAGATACTATCTTTTCTCCATTGTATATTCTTAACGCCTGGTGTAGATTAATTATAAGCACATGGATTTATTTCTGGGCTTCCTGTCTTGTTCTATTGATAGATGTGTCTGTTTTTATGCCAGTACCATACATACTATTTTGATTACCGTAGCTTAGTATAGTCTGAGGTCAGGGAGTGTGATTCCTCCAGCTTCATTTTTTTTCAAGATTGTTTTGGCTATTTGGGGCCTTTTGTGTTCCTGTGCAAATTTAAAAATTTTTTTGTTTCAGTTCTGTGAAAAAAATCTGTATATTGCCTTGGGTAATATGAACATTTTAACAATATTGTTTCTTCCAATCCAAGAACACGGTGTATCTTTCCATCTGTGTTGTCTTCAATTTCTTTTATCAGCGTCTTAGTTTTTGGAGTACAGGTCTTTGCCTCCTTAGGTAGGTTTATTCCTAGGTATTTTATTCTTTTTGATCCTTTCCTTAATTTCTCTTTGTGATATTTTATTGTTAGTGTATAGAAATGCAACAGATTTCTGTATATTCACTTCGTATCTTGCAATTTTACCGAATTCATTGATAAGCTCTAGCAGTTTTCTGGTGGCATCTTTAGGATTTTCTATATATAGTATCATGTCATCTGCAAACAGTGACAGTCAGTTTTACTTTTTTTTTTTTTTTTTTTTTCAGTTTGAATTCCTTATATTTCTTTTTCTTCTCTGATTACTGTGGCTAGACCTCCAAAACTATGTTGAATAAAAATGGCAAGAGTGGGCATCCTTGTCTTGTTCCTGATCTTAGAGGAAATACTTTCAGCTTTTTACCAAGGAATATGATGTTAACTTGGGTTTGTCATATATGGCCTTTATTATGTGGAGCTGTGTTCCCTCTGTGCCCACTTTCTGGAGAGTTTTTATCATAAATGGATGTTGAATTTTATCAAAAGCTTTTTCTGCATCTATTGAGATGATCATGTGGTTTTTATTCAGTTTGTTAATGTGGTGTATTGCATTGATTGATTTGTGAATATTGAAAAACCCCTACGTTCCTGGGATAAATCTCAGTTGATCATGTTGTATGATCCTTTTAATGTACTGCTGGAGGCAGGTAACTTTGAAGTGACACTGGTGCATAACCTTTTTAATACTGGAGAAATACTACATTTTTAAAGTGATTTCTACTTTTGAAAAACTGAAAAGAGTCTGTTTACTTTTCTTTCAATTCGGTTGACATTTATTGTAGAAATAGCATTGGGCCTGATATCAAGAGAACTATCTACAAGTATTAACACTTTTGCCTTTGTTTTGCATTAATGATTCTTATAATATCTGTACAAACTTTTAACGTCCTTCTCTGTTTTAGAAGGTGGTGGACCCAGGAAAAGAAAATTATCTTCTTCTTCAGAGCCATATGAGGAAGATGAATATAATGATGACCAATCTATAAAAAAGAAGAGACTGGATCTTGTGAGTTACATTTGAATTGCAGTATCAAAATCATCTGCTTAAGCACAGAATATGTTGAGTTTGTGGATATCAAACCTGAAAATATACCTCAATGAATCAATCCTCTCTCTCACAACTAAGAGAACTTACGTTTGCATTTTATTTGTGACTGCTGTTGCTTTCTGTTTAATTAATCTAGTATTATTACTTATCTCTGAAGTACAAAATTAATTTTAAAAGGTATCCTAGTGGTGTGGTAAAGTAACTTCTTGGGAAAATTTGCTTTTAATTTAAATTTTATTTTATAAAATTTATACATACATACGGTTGTACACAATTATGTAAAACAACTGTTACCATTGCCAGTACCATTTTCTCCTCCCCAGTGACAGCTCCTTATAATTGTTGAAATAGAGGACTCTCTTGATATTTAACTACTTATCGAAAATTAATAGTGGTTATGCTTTTACTGGGTTACTCTGGTTTCCCATTAACTTTTACTTTATAAATATATCTACTGAGAAGCCTCCCAGTGAATCTAGACATAGTCTTCCCTGTCTTTATTCGTGACAACACATGAATAAACACAGTTTCTTTTTGGTAATCAAAATCAAAATCTGTCACTCCAACAAGCACAGTAACCTCTTTCTTTGCCTCAGTTGGTGGTATATGAAGCCCTAAATAGCAGGTGACAGTCTCGACCCTAATTTAATGGGACAGTTGTTGTGTCCTTCCATGAAAGTATTCTTCCCTTGAGAGAACTAATAATGGTAGGAAGTAAAGATTCTGTAAGTTTTTAGGTGTGAGGAACAACTGTGGTCTGAGAGACTAGGCCCACATTTTAGTTTATATACCTATATATAGGCTATGTGAGAAATAACATCATGTATTTTTAAAATTTTTTTAATTAAAGTATAGTTGATTTACAATGTTGTGTTAGTTTCAGGTGTGCAGCAAAGTGATTCAATTTTACATACATATATTCTTTTTCTGATTCTTTTCCATTATAGACAAGATACTGAATATAGTTCCCTGTGCTACATACAGTTGGTCCTTGTTTATCTGTTTTATGTATAGTAGTATGTATCTGTTAATTCCAAACTCCTAATTTATCTCTCCCTCTCCCCCTTTTCCCTTTGGTAACCATAAGTTACTATATCTGAGAGTCTGTTTCTGCTTTGTAAATAAATAAGTTCATTTGTATCATTTTTTTTCTATTGCATGTAAGTGATACCATATGATATTTGTCTTTCTCTGTCTGACTTACTTCACTTAGTAGGAAAATCTCTTGGTCCATTCACGTTGCTGCAAATGGCAGTATTTCACTCTTTATGGCTGAGTAATAGTCCATTGTGTGTGTATATATACATATACATACATACATTTATATATATATCACATCTTCTTTATTCATCTGTCAGTGGACACTTAGGTTGCTTCCATGTCTTATCTGTTGTACATAGTGCTGCTGGGAACATTAGGGTACGTGTATATTTTTGAATTAGAGGTTTCTCCAGATACATGCCCAGAAGTGGGATTGCTGGATCATAAAGGTAACTCTATTTTTAGTTTCTTAAGTAACCTACAGACTGTTCTCCATAGTGACTGCACCAATTTACATTCCCACCAACAGTGTAGAAGGGTTCTCTTTTCTCTATACCTTCTCAAGCAAGTATTATTTGTGGACTTTGATGATGATCTTTCTGACCTGTGTGAGGTGATAACTCATTGTAGTTTTGATTTGCATTCCTCTGACGACTAGCAATTTTGATCACCTTTTCTTGTACCTGTTGGCCATCTGCATGTCCTCTTTGGAGTAATGTTCATTTAGGTCTTCTGCCCATTTTTTGATTGGATTTTTGTTTGTTTGTTTTTGATAATGAGGTATCTGAGCTGTTTGTATGTTTTGGAAATTAATCCCTTGTCAGTAGCATCATTTGTGAATATTTTCTCCCATTCCATAGGTTGTCTTTTCATTTTGTTTATGGTTTCCTTTGCTGAATAAAGGTTTATAAGTTTGATTAGGTCCATTTGTTTATTTTTGTTTTTATTTCTTTTGCCTGGTAGACTGACCTAAGAAAACATTGCTACGATTTATGTCAGAGAATGTTTTGCCTATGTTCCTTTCTAGGAGTTTTATAGTGTTGTGTCTTACATTTAGGTCTTCAATCCATTTTAAGTTTATTTTTGTATATGGTATTAGAGAATGTTCTAATTTCATTCTTTTACATGTAGCTGTCCAGTTTTCCCAGGACCACTTATTGAAGAGACTGTCTTTTTTCCATTGTATATTCTTGCCTCCTCTATCAAAGATTAATTGATTGTAGGTGTATGGGTTTATTTCTAGGCTCTCTGTTCTGTTCCATTGATCCATATATCTTTTTTTGTGCCAGTACTGTGCTGTTTTGATTACTGTAGCTCTGTATAATTGTCTGACATCGGACAGTAATACTGCCATCTTTGTTCTTTTTCTTCAGGATTGCTTTGACAATTCAAATCTCTTGTGGTTCCATATAAACTTTAGGATTATTTGTTCCAGTTCTGTGAAAAATGTCCTGGATAATTTGATCAGGATCATATTAAATCTGTAGATTGCTTGGGTAATGTGGCCATTTTAACAATATTAATTCTTCCCATCCAAGAGCATAGGATATCTTTCTCTTTCTTGGAATCATCATCAGTTTCCTTTACCAGTGTTTTATAATTTTCAGCATATAAGTCTTTCAGGTTTATTCTTAGATTTTTTTTTTTTGATGCACTTTTAAAAGAGATCGTTTTTGACTTTTTATTTCTGATAGCTCACTGTTAGTGTAAAGAAGTGCAACATTTCTGTATGTTAATCTTGTATCCTGATTCCTTGCTAAATTTGTTTATCAGGTCTAGTTTCTGTGTGGAGTCCTTAGAGTTTTCTATATGTAGCATCATGTCATCTGTGTATAGTGATGTTTTACCTCTTCCCTTCCAATTTGGATCCCTTTTATTTCTTTTTCTTGTCTGATTGCTGTGGCTTGGACTTGAAATACTAGGTTGAATAGAAGTGGTGAGAGTGGACATCCTTGTTCCAGATTTTTGCAGGAAGACTTTCAACTTTTTACCATTGAGTATTATGTTGGATGTGGGTTGTCATAAATAGCTTTTATTATGTTGTGATATGTTCCCTCTATACCCACTTTGATAAGAGTTTTTATCATGAATGGATCAGAATTTTATCAAATGCTTTTTCTGTATCTATTGAAATGATCATGTGGTTTTTGTCCTTTCTTTGGTTGATGTGGTATAACACACTGATTTGTTTATGTTGAACCATCCTTGTGACCCTGGGATAAATCCAGTTTGATCATGCTGTATCATCCCTTTAATGTGTTGTTGGATTCCGCTTGCTAATATTTTGTTGAGAATTTTTGCTTCTATATTCATCAAAGATACTGGCCTGTAATTTTCTTTTTTTGTAGTGTATTTGCTTTTGGTATCATGGTGATGGTGGCTTCATATAAGTTTGGGAGTGTTCCTTTCTCTTCAATCTTTTGGAAGAGTTTGAGAAGGATCAGTATAAGTTCTTTTATGTATGTTTGGTAGAATTCCCCAGGGAAGCCATCCTGTCCTGGACTTTTCTTTGCAGGGAGTATTGTTTTGTTTTGTTTTAATTACAGATTCTATTTCACTTCTAGTGATTGGTTTATTCAAATTATCTATTTCTGGTTTTTTTTTTTTTTTTTTTTTTTTTTTGGACAGTGGTCATTAGGTTTATTGATTTATTTATTTTTATTGGAGGACCTGGGGGTTTAACCCAGGACCTTGTGCATGCTAAAAACACATTCTACTATCGAGTTATACCCTCCCCCTTATCTGTTGCTTCTTGATTGGGTGTTGGTAGGCTGTGTTTCTAGAAACTTGTCCATTTCTTCTAGGTTGTTTGATTTGTTGGTATATAATTTTTCATAGTATTCTCTTACAGTTTTTTTTTTATATCTGTGGTATCAGTTGTTATTTCTCTCCTTTCATTTCTTATTTTGCCTATTTGGGTCCTCTCTCTCTTCTTCTTGGTGAGCCTGGCCAGAGGCTTGTCAATTTTGTTTATCCTTTCAAAAAACCAGCTCTTGATTTTATTGATTTTTCCCTATTATTTTCATCTCTATTTTATTTAAGAAATAGCATCATATTAATTGCTGATTCAAAGCATTTACTTTGCTTGTACATCTGTTGAACAGCATATTAGCTTTGAGGGTATTATCAGTAAGTTCACATTCTGAATTTTCTCTAAGTGATACTGCTGTTCTGTAAGCCAGCTGCTTCTAGGTATTGAGGCACATAATAAGATCAGTGAATTCCATGGACTTGAATCCATTTGATGTGCTTTTCTTCCAGTGAAATTAACTCCCCTGGTCAGAAACATTGATTGTTGTGTCATAGTGTACTGTTCCTTAATTAAGCTTTCTATATACCTGCATATGATGCATTATTTTCCTGAGGGTCTTGTAACAAGGAACACAAACAGTGGCTTAAACAATGAAAATACATTGTCTCACAGTTCTGAAGGCTAGAAGTCCAAGATCAAGGTGTCAGAAGGGTTAGTTCCTTCTGAAGGCTGTTCCATCCCTCTCTGGCTAGCTTCTGGTGATTTGCTGGCAATCTTTGATATTCCTTGGCTTGTATATCTTTGCTTTCGTCTTCATACTGTGTACTCCCCATGTGCTTGTCTATCTCCAGATTTCCTTTCTTTATAAGGACACCAGGCATTGGATTAGGGCCTACCCTAATGATCTCATTTTAATTTGATTACCTGCGTAAAGACCCTGTTTCCAAGTGAGGCCACATTCTGAGGGTGTTATTCAGCATGGGAATTTTGGAGGAAGAGAATTCTATTCATAACTGCTTTTACTAAATGCAGGTGGATAGGAAAGGCTAATCCAAAATAGTTATATTACTGTCTATTTCATGATGAAAGGTCAAATGTAATCAACTTGCCACCAAACAGTTGACTAAATCTCCCAAAGAATGGTGCTGTTACCAGAATTCATTGATGGCTTCTACTCTTGGCAGGTTGAATACTCACCAGTAGCAATAGCCAGATAAATCTTGGGATGAGAAAATCTTATCTTGTTAATCTCTGTGCACAGACTCAGTGCATGTTGCCATGGCCATTTGTATATAGACCTATTGAGCATGCATCCAAGTGGCTGTGGTCTTATTTTGGTTCACAGAATGGCTCATCTTATCCACTTGATTTTTTAAAAAACTCCTCTGCAGTAGATGCCTTTTGCTTAACATTTACATGGAAAACTGTTATCCTTATATTCTGTTCTCAGAAAAACTTCAACAGCAACAAAAGAAGTTGAACAGTATACCTCTTCTGTAGACTTCTGGTCACTGATCTTCCACTCTCATTCTTCTCCTTAGCTACTGTCCATGATATATCATTGATCTGTACCTCTGGCCATTTCTTTTTATACAAAATAGACAGCAAGTTGTACTTCCCAAAGTTGTGCATAGGGCTGCTTTCTTAATGTGATTATATTATAGTAGTTGTTCATTTTTAGCTGGTTCAAACAATTATGTAAACTCTTTATAAAGCAAGTTTAAGATTTTTCTCCCACTTTATCTGATAATCATAAAGAATTTCCCATAGTGCAGTAGATATTAGGTGAAGAAGTAAAGCAGAGAAGTAAATCCCATGGGAGTCTGAGACACATCTGTGCATGCAGCTTACTTATGCTTCCTGAACCTGCTCAAGTCCAGTCTCAAATATAGCATTTCCACTCGAGGATGGGTTGCTCTGCTTATCCTCGGGGTAGTCTTGGGAGATCAGATACCCAGGTCACATAACAGCTCTCGTCTCCTGGTCACTTGAGGTCCCACAGTCAGCCATTCTGGTCCTGTCAGGACTCCCTTTCAAAGCCAGCAACTATTTCACAAAAAGATTAGTTCATTCTGTTTTTAAAATGTCAGTTTGTTCCCAATGCAGTAAATATGTTAGAGAACAGTTTGTGTATAACCTGAATTTTGCATTGTTTATGTACAAGTTTGTCCATGAGAAATACTATATAGATGAACACAGAAAACTGCACCCAGCTAAACTAGGCCACATAAGAATAAAATGAGCATACCTCAGACATCTACTGGCTGCCTCATTTCACCAACTTTGTTATCTCACAAGTTTGTGTTATGCTATTCTTCCATGTTTGTGAAATTTTCTATTTGAAAAAAGCACTCATTCAGCATCCCAAACATATCTAAGCATTCTGGTTCAAAAACACTACACAGTGCATACAAAAGGAAAATGAAATATTGAGAAGCTTGAAACAAACATTTGGAAAGAAATGAGAACATGTGATATAGATACAGGCATAAAGGAATCGACATTGTGGACTGTCAGAGACAGTGCCACAAAAATTAAAGTGTATGACTGGATCATCTTAAAATGTTATGAAATCAATAAAAAGATGCATAAAGAAATAGAAGAAAAGGAAAAAATATGGAGCATTTTTATTAAAGACCAAAGGGTGAAAAAATCAGGAACAACTGTTTTCACGTGGACCTTTATATCTAAACACCTTAAATGGAAAGCACTGTATCCTGCAGAACTGGCTTCTCTTAGTGCCAGTCGTGATTGCTGTAGTAATTTCAAACAATGTTACAAATCCCTAAGCTATCAGCTGTTACACATGGAATCATGAATGCAGATGGGAAAGCTGCAAAAGAATTTCCCAAAGCTATAACTCTTCCAATGCTGACATCCCCAAAGAAACTTCATATTTATTATGCCATATTTATTGTAGTATTTATCTCTTAATGATTTAATGTGTAAAATTATGCTACCCTTTTTTAAGGTTTCTTTCTCTTTTTTTAATGTGTCACTAATGAAGTTTTTGAATGTTGTAGCTCTAACATAGTTTTTCTCAAACATTGTAGCTTTAATTTTCATGATTTTGCATGGCACAGTCATTTTTTGGAAATGCGTGTGTCCTGTTATAGCATAACAGACTATAGTTGTCAGCAGAAAAGGACATGACTTCCCTTGTAACCATATGGTCTCTGCGACGATTTTCCTACTGGGGATTGCCACATCTGGTTGGAGTCATCACTCATTTGTTTATGATGATTTAAACTAATTCTCCAAGACCCATTCAGCTTTTGCGTAGGCCAGGGAGGCACATTACATTGGGATCTGGGGTCTGTCAGTCTCTGCAGTTTCTTCAGAAATGTGGTGTTGGTGCTGCTGCTGCTTCTTCAGGGGGTAATTCTTGCGACTTAGATTTTGTGTTTTCTACAATTGTGGCCCTTACTCTATGGGTCAAGGAGCTAATGTCAGATTTCTGTCAGTGCCAAATATGTCACGTCTCACTCTGCTTTCTGGAACCAGAGAAATAACCATAGGATTAATTTATAACCCCTGAGCCCAGTGAGACAGATTTGAGCCCAAATTACATGCTATCGTGTATTTAATTCTCAAAAGATATTTACGGTTTTCTAAATATTTTCACTTTTTTTGAGGTGAAGTTCGCATTGTGTAAAACTAACTATTAAAAATTCAGTGACATCTAATACATTCACAGTGTCGTACAACTTCCACTCCTGTCTAGTTCCAAAACAATGTTTTCACCCAGTAACAGCATGCTGTATCTTTTAAGCAGTTTGTCCCCTTTTTCTTTTTCCCCTACTCCCTGGCAACCACCACTTGGCTTTCTGTCTCTAAATTTACCAATTCTGAATATTTCATATAAATGTAATCATATAATATGTCACCTTTTGTGTCTAGCTTCTTTCACTGAGCTTAATATTTTTGAGGTTCATCCATGTTGTAGCATGTATCCATACTTCATTCTTTTTAAGGAATGAATAATATTCCATGTTATGGAAATACTACAATTTGTTTATCCAGTCATCCTTTGATGGACATTAGACTTAATTTAAAACCATGAATGTGCTTATATAAATGACTAAAGTTTAGGAAACACTTAGGCAGTGGAAAAACACTGATCTAGAGTAAGACACCTAAGTTTCTTTTTGTACCTCAGCTGATTATTGTCCATCTGTGACCTTTAAAAGGATTGTTCTTAGAGTTTGACTGTCTTCAACTATAAAGCAAGGCAGCAGTAAGTTTTTGAGGGCTTTGAAATGCTTTCTCTAAATATTACTGTTTTATTATTCCCCTTCTCAAAATCGTACTGCTTTCAGAGTAAAGACTGACCTCAGTTTAGTACTCTAGGCCTTAAGCAGTATTAGCTCTGGTTTAATTTTTTAGCCTTATAGCCTATCCATGGTCTCTGTGCTCCAACCCAAATAGGCCACTTACTATTACAAAAACACATCCAGTTTTCTTCTTCCTACCGCTAACTTCCGTAGCATTGTATGTCTCTGTCTTGTGGAACTTCGTCTATTCCTGTGTGCAAGAGAGGTTATCACTCACAGGTTAGATATTTCTATCTTCAGTAACGAAAGGGAAAAACAGCATTGTTGTTGTATAAGAAAGGAGGTAGAAGAGAAAGTATGAAACTGTACTTTTCTCTCTGTTGTTTGTATAGCATGTGGTACAGTTCTAAGCAAAGTAGATAAATACTTTTAGATTAACTAAAATGCAAGATTTTACTTATATATGAACCCAAGGAACCTTCTTTTGCTTAAATGTGGAATTTTAACCAGTTTCTTCGAATGAAATTAGGTGACAGAAAAGATGGAGGTAAGTATGTATGAGTAGCCACAGTTATTCCCAAATTAATGTTTAGTTTATATATTATTTAGTTTCATATAAGTTTCTTTATCATTGTGTCATTTTTGTGTTGTGACTGAAAATTAATATTTAAGCCAATCAAGACCGAAGTAAAAGCAGACTTCTTTTTCTCAGTATTTAAAATTTGTAGGGGGATAGAAAATCGTGAGCATAGATGAGTTTGTTTTGCCATTAGCTTGAAGAGGCTTCAGTATACTTGAAAATTTTGAGTTAATTTGAGGATCATTCTAGTTGTTTTATTTAGCACATTTATCTCATTTTGAGCATTGTATGAAGTATGAGTTATTGGATATGCAGTAAAGGTCTTTCAGTGATCTTAAGCCAGTAAAATTTTTTTGTCCTTAAGATATGAATTTGTCAATTTTCACATGAGCAAAAAGAAACATTTTTGAATTCTTCTGATCAAATGTGGTAACTTCCAAGTCAAGTCAAAATATAGATGTGATTATCTTAAGACTACTGATGATCTCTTAAATTGGTTCTCTTTTTTCTCTCCTTTAGGGAGAGGAATCAAATGAGTCTGCAGAATCTAGCAGTAATTGGGAAAAGCAGGAAAGTATTGTATTGAAATTGCAAAAGGAATTTCCCAATTTTGATAAAGAGGTGAGTAGTCATGTATAGGAATGTAATGTGTGTGCTAAATGTTTATATTACAAAATAGTGTTTGAGATCAACCATGTGAAAAGCTTAGGATAAGTTCTGCATTTTTCTGATTAAATATTCTTTTTTATCAATATTATAAAATATTTTTGAACTGCTTGTTAATTCTTTACATTATTTATTTATCTTATTTCCTAGCTATAGTATCAGCATTGTAATCGTAACAAACATAGCTGTAGTAACAGTTGTGAACTCATATAAAATGTAAATCATTTATGATGCCATCTATAACCCCAAGTCACCTGTTTTAGCTTTTTTCATATTCTCACCCTTTAAATTTTTCATGAAGTTTTTTTTGAGTGTAATAATGCATTGCAGTGTAGTATTCCATAAGCTTTGGTCTATTTGCTAGATAGGAAAAATGCTTTCAGAGTCGGTAAAGACCCATGCCAAGCATGCCAGTGCTAAAAGGACTTTTGTTCAATCACAAGATTGTATATGGAAGCACATTATTTGTTCAACACTGGGAATACATTTACACTTGTATTGATTTATTCAGGTACATGTGCAGGTAGTACATCTGCTAAATTCTGATGAGCTGAATGCAAAATCTTGTTGCTGTACTCGTTCTTTACATATGTTCAAATTACATGCTTTGAAGTTGGCAGTTTATAAAAGCCTAGCTTCAGTGTTGAAGTATAAAAGCTTAGCTGCATGTTGAAGTTTAATTGAGCAAACATTTTTTTGGTACTCTGGTATCAGAGCACTTCCTAGTCAGAGTAGAAATGCAAAAACAGTTAGGCTTCCTTCCCTCTGAAGAAAGATTGTTGTATGTTTGCAGAGGTGAAATTATATACACAGAAAGCATTTTTAAAGCAACATAAAAATAACTATGAAATAATCTGATATGAATTCTAGTAAGTTTTCAGGTGCTTTACTTATTTATAAAAGAGTATAAAGGTTTTTTCAACAAGTTAATTTTAGATTTTTAACAAAAAGATCAATGACTTATTTCTAGGAATTAAGGGAGGTACTCAAGGAACATGAATGGATGTACACGGAGGCTTTAGAATCTTTAAAAGTGTTTGCAGAAGACCAAGGTAATTATTTTATGTCATTATAGAAATTTCATGCTTCCCAATATATTGTATTTTAGTATATAAAAAAATAGTAATCCTGTTAGCTAATAATCAGAGAATGGGATTGCAAAAGATGTTGGAAATAATGATGTACAAAAGTTTTAAATGACCAGTTCCCAAATGGTTTAACCTGTTCTTTAGTGCAGTGTAAAATCAAACAATAAACATCTTTTTCTACTTGGCTAACTTTTGTTACAGTTAAGGCTACTTTTAAACTACCATGTTTTATGGAGTACAAAGGAAACTTTTTTTTTTTTTTTTTTTACAGTTAAACAGCTCTCAGCCAGAAAGGATCTAACAATTGCTGGTGTCTTAAAATCATTGTAATGTAGATGTCCTAGCCTGCACTTAAATGAATATCAAAAGCACCAGTATCAGAAACATATAAGATGGATATCACTGGCATGGAACAAAGTCCCTGATCTCATAGTGAAACATTCTTAACTTTGGGAACCAAGTGGTAGGAGAAAAGTAGCAGAAAGGAGTTGAATCACACATCTTTATAACATCCTTAAGCAGGAATCAAGTAGACTAGCTCTTCATAATTGCAACACCAGCTTTTTACAAGCCCAACACAGTGGCTTTAGGTGTTTTGTTTGTTTGGTAATGAATTATTTTAGGAAATGCTGTACAACAAGTGCTCTTGATGGCAAAGAGAATGATATTGTGTGGAGTAAAGAAAGCCACCAGTATCACCAATTCTGAGTCTGAAAAATGATTCAGAAGAGAAAGATTATGAGTGTGAAAAAATTTGAGGAACACTTAATCAATTTGTCTTGCTTACTTTTTTATATATGTATAAGAATGAATGTACGATAATCAATGTGCAAGTCTAAAAGCTCTTTGAGTAAGTAAAACATAAACATTCTAAATAATAAAATATGGTTATAGGTTAATGGTTTGCATTTTCTTGCTGGTACATAAAATAGCAGTGTACCTCCAACCACAGGCATCTTAGAACTCTGTGGACTATGATAGACTAATTAGTTATAAAGTAGTCGTGCTTTTCAATACTAATGTATTTAAATGATTTTTAGAGTAATGATGGACCTAGGATAGTGGAGATGGTGAGGAAAAAATTGATTTTAATTTGGATGGTTTTAGTTTAGGGTGAGTGTTGCTTTTACTGCACCCATCAGTGTTGGCCTGGGGATAGGACTGCTAAATAACATCTGGGACATCTTACATATATGCATCTGCCACTTAGGTGCTTGGAGTCTTTGTTAGAAAATGAGGATTTAAGTTTAATTCATTAAAAAAAAGGTTATCTGTTTTTGAAACTATTTCAACTCATTGTATAACTTCTAATTCTACTTCAGTATTTCTCTTTATATCAAGATTCAACAATAAATCATAATTGAGTTCTGTATTGAAAAGAAAGGTAGATATATTTAAACATTCTTCTTATCTTATTTGAGGTCATATATCTATATTTATATTCAATTTATATCTCTAATGTAGTTATTTTTACTTTCTCTGTACACAGATATGCAATATCCTTCACCTAGTGAGTTTCCAAATGGAAAAGAAGTTTCTTCAAGAAGTCAAAATTATCCTAAAAATGCAGCTAAAACAAAACTGAAACAGAAATGTTCCATGAAACCACAAAATGGTTTTAACAAGAAACGTAAAAAAAATATATTTAATCCTAAAAGAGTTATTGAAGACTCTGAGTATGATTCAGGTTCTGATGTCGGTAGTTCACTGGATGAGGACTATAGTAGTGGTGAAGAAGTGATGGAGGATGGCTATAAAGGTAAAATTCTTCACTTCCTTCAAGATGCTTCAATTGGTGAACTTACTTTGATTCCTCAGTGCTCTCAGAAAAAGGCTCAGAAGATAATAGAACTCCGGCCCTTTAATAGTTGGGAAGCTCTGGTAAGGCTACATTCTTTTTTTTTTTTTTCCCCTGTGTGTGTTTAATTCACAGTACCGTTTATAGTCAAGGTGTCTTCAGCCCAGGGAAGCATAGATGGGTGGCCTTATCCTGTGTAGAGTCAAACATTATTTTCATGGTAAGCCAATAGTATTTCAAATAGTGTCATATGACCTAATTTTGAATGAATTAAGGGGTGATTTTCCTGAAAAAACCCAAGCTGATTGGCTGGGCATACTGTCACTCATTCTTTTGCATAGAAACTTGGTTCATTTCACTGAAGAAGAAGAAGAAATTAGAGCTTACATTTAGGAAGGAGTTGTTTGCTAGCCTGTTCTGATCTGTTACTGCTGAGACACCATGCAAAAAGTGAGAATGTGGCAGAAATTTTACTACAACTACTTGAAGAGCAATAGCAACGTCCAGGGGAGCTCCATGATTCAAAATGCCAGCCTAAGTGTTTTATGCTTCACCACAAAAGAAGCAATTGTTTATTTTATTTTTCTTTTATAAGTGACAGCTCAATCTCTAACATGTTTTTCTTGATTAAACAACGTGGCCATTTTATGGAGTGTAGCAGGCTGCAGCGTTTTTAATTGGAAAGATAGAAAAGTGTGTGGAAGCCTAGAATTCAAGCGTTAGGTGAAGGGAAGGCATAAGCACTGGTAAGTACACTTTGCATGATCATTTTCTGGAATTTTGTTTTCTAGAAACAAATTTTATCTAAAGAAGCTGTATTTTGAGTTTTATAAATGTCAACAGTCAGCAAATCTTATTCATACAGAAAAATACAAGGACTCTGTCTTTTAAATTTTGCTTCAACTTTTGTGAGAATGTGAGTTTTTACAGCATGAATTCTAAGCAGGCCCTGCTGTGAAAGCAATATGGATCTTTTTTTTTTTTTTTTACAGCTTTAGAATATGAAGTGACTCGATGTTTTATAAATTTTTAGGAGGTTTTATTCCCGAACTTAAGGAGTAAAGTTGCTTTTGTGATTAATTTTAAACTTGTGACAAATTTGTATGAGCCTAAGTCCCTTTGATGAGTATCTTAAAGTGTCAGGGTAGGAAGGTCCCTGAACAATGGTTGTAAATAGCATTTTTTAAAAAATTAAAATACTTGAAAAATACAGAAACACCATTACTGGTATTTCATGCCTTTAAAAAAATAAATAAGCCATTCGTTTTGCCTAAAGCCTTTGCTTTTCCAGAGAACATCTGTCAAAGCAGGCTCTTTCAAAACTTGTTCGGCTTTGCCTGAGTGATTTATTTGCTAAAGTATTTGCTGAAGGGCTTTCTTGTTCTTCTTTTCTTCCTTTTCTTCTTTCTTTTAATCTTTAATGGTCTCCTATGTTATTGCAGAGTCGGGTTGCTCAGGCTTGTTGGGATTTTAATTTGTTTAATAAGGAATGCAATTATCTGCACCAGTGTGTTTAATCACTGTAACTACTTGCCCACATATCTCATAGTAAAAATAAATTATACCAGAGTTGTGAATGCCAGATGCTTTTAAAAATATTCAGCAACTTAACATGTGGAAAGCATATTTCCCCTACTAATTAATTGGCGTAGTTTAAATTAGTCTTGACATGAACTTGTAGATAGATATGCATTACCTACTTAAACCTCCTATAGCATCTTGCCCCCTTTCTAGAAGTTAAATATGGAGACTATTTTTGCTAGCCATTCATCTAAATGTTGATTATTTTATGTGATAATTAAGAAGTAAACTTGATACTTGAGTTCAGCGAATATAAGGCTTTGCTATCCTGAAAATGTTAGTAAATGTAAGTTTTTGGAAATGAACAGTTAAAATTAGCAAGTCGGTATTTATAAGCTTTTAAGTTTTAAGTTGCTTAGAACTTTAAGCTTCTGCTTTCATTTACTTTAGAATTTTGAATATAACTGATTTAAAGAGCAATTTAATATCTTAAAGTCATCAAAGGAAAGGTCATATTATGTACATTTTGGTTAAAAAAAAAACTATAAATTTGCTCCTTCCCTATTTTTTTAATATGTATATTTACTGAAGTCAATTTGCTCCTTCCCTATTAATCAGAGGCTTGGTAATGTACCTGTGAATCACTCCCCCATCCAAAAAAAAAAAACATTTACTTTTGTTTTCAAAACTACTGTTTTTAGAAAAATTCCTATGAGAATTAGTCGAAGTTTTAATTATGTCCCTCAGTCATACTTTCCTGGAAATTATAAGGCATTATATATTAAGAACAGTGTGCAAATGTCTAGTAAACACTTAACATTATTGTGGAAGCTTTTTTTTTTTTTTTCAGTCTTAAGGATTGGGAGATTTGGCAGAACTTTAAAATTCATAAATATTTCATTATAGTGCATACTGAGCCAACAAATCAAGTATCTGCATATATTTTAATTATGATTTTTGCTGAAATAGAAGTCACCATAACATTGGTAAATTGAATGTAATCAGTATTTCATTGTCTTATTTTATTAAAAAATTCATTTGATTGTGAAAATTATGGTAACTGCCTTTTAAAACAGAAGTTGAAAAATTGAACATCATTATTATGACTGTCAGAGGATTATACTTTTTAAAAAATTAAAATGCTCTGAGATATTCTAGTCACCCTTATTTACATGAGGAAAATTTGGTTATTTAACTAAATAAGTGCATTATATAGGGATATTTATGTTTGCAGCTTTATACCCTTTTTTAAAATCTAAATGTTTGTCAGGTTTTCATAGTTTTCCATTCACTTATTTTTCTGCTTTAAGAGCAAAAAGTGCATGCTCATCATAAGAAACCACAGCATTAATTCATGTAGACTTTGGAAATACAGCAAGTCAAAATATCATTAGTTTAAAGACATGTACTGTTAATATGGTAAAATTGGGATTTTTATCACCAGATTTTATACATTTAATGGCATCAGTTCACCAACCGCTTACTGAATTTTTACCTAGCTTTGTGCAGAGTAAGGTGGGGATGCTATTATGTCTATGATAATCGTATTATATTAATCTTTATACTTTAATCAGAATAGTAGTATATACTGACCAAATTAAAGATTTATGAATAGCTTATTCAGAAATGGCTCAGCCTAAAAACTTTTCTTATGTGCATTTACTTCCTTAACATTTAGATCAGCATAAATGCAGTTTGTTTTTTTTTTATTGTTAACCAAGCAGCCCAGGTTTAGCTCATATGGAAACATGTGCTGCTCCCATCTACTAGTAATTTAGACCATAGGTTTTCTTTTTGCTGTGTTTTCCTGGTGGTTGTGAAATGTCTGTCTAAATTTGTCACTTGAAGTATTGTAATGCCTACTCCTTCCTTCGTGATAGAGTGGCTTCAGTAAATTTGGGTATAGGATTACTGTATTCAGGCTTTGTTTTCATTTTTATAACTTTGATAAATATTTACTTAAAATTATAAATACATTTTGAGTACTTTATAGGCTGCTGCCAGGTTTTCATAGCAGTGAATAAGATTAGGACTCTGTGCTTAAGAATATTACTTTTCAGGTGGGGAATTAAATCTGCTTTTGAACAATTTCTCTGTTCCTATAGAAATTCAAAATTATTCTTACTATAAGAGTGACACACTGTGGCAAGAGATAGGTACTTCAGTTAATGACTATTTTTAAAAGATTAAGGCTTTAAAGTAATAATTGATTTTTTAATCAAAGAGAAAGTAATCAGGGCCATGTTGATGGGTTTTGTTTTTTTTTTCATGTAATTATCCGGTAAGTACCAATTACTTTTTTTTCTTTCTTCCCTCTGAAAAAATAGCTTTATCATTTTTTTGAAGAATGACTTGTTTTCTTTGTCTACAATTGAAACAGTACATGCAAGAACAAAGAAGAAAGTCAAGTTTAGCTAAAATTCTACTAGATACCTGCCACTTAAGGCTTTATTGAGCAACCATCTGCTTATGCATATGTTTGTATTTGTCATATTATGTAAACAAGATCATATTTTTAAAAAATTTTTATTGAAGTATAGTTGATTTACAGTGTTTCAGGTATATAGCAGTGGTTGAGTTATACATATAGATATGTACTCTTTTCCATTATAGGTTATTACAAGGTAGAAAATAGTTCCGTGTGCTGTACAGTAGGTCCTTGTTGTTTATCTGTTTTCATTTATAGTAGTGTGTATCTGTAATCTCAAATTCCAAATTTATCCCTCATAAGGTCATATTTTGTATATTCATCAATAACTTTAGATTTACTTGTAGATCCCGCATTTATACTCTACATTTTATTAAATCTTGTTTTAGTAAAGCTAACTTACAGGATTATTAAATGCTTTTTGTCTTCAGAAAACAGTAACATAACAGTAGACTTTTTCTTACACCTTTCTTTGAGGGAAGTCACCATGTTCTCTGTCCCTATACACACCTAATGAAGATATTGTGAAATTAAATATTTTTTAATTTTTTTTATTATTTATGCATATATTAAGTTAACAAATAATTCTACAGGCTTATTCTCCCTGAAAATCCATATCCATCCCCTTCTCTAGCCTATTTCCCACACTGCAGATAACTGCTTCTACTTCTTCTGATTCTTTTTTTTTTCCCTTAAAAGTACATTCTTTATTGACAAGTCAGGTTAATCTATAGTGTATTGTTGATGTTAATAATACTTCTTGCTTAAAGTAGGAAAGGACTCTGGAGTAAGTCAGGTGTTTTGCTTTTCTCTAAAAAATTTAAGAATTTCTAGTAAAATTTTGCCTTAATGTTCAACAAAAGTTTCTTGAAAAGAAGTCTGTAAATAAGGCATCAAATGTTAGCCTTCTGATCAGAAAAATTTGACCAGTGTGCAGCTTAAAATTATTTAGTTTTTTCCCTAGAAAATGGATATTATGATATTATACAAAAGAACCACTGTGAGGTATTTTGGGATATTTCCTGATATGATTCATAATACTTAAAAAAAATTTACAAAAGCTGTCTGAAGAGCTAGCCTTCCCCTTTCCTATGTGATGCCTCTACTCTTTCCACCACCTTTGAAATTGCTTTTGTGACATCATCAATGATCCACTGATTGTTGGTTCAAAGGACATCTTTTTTTTTTTTTAATTATTGTGGGGGGTGGTAATTAGGGGATTTTATTTATTATTTTTAGTGGAGATACTGGGGGTTGAACCCAGGACCTTGTGCGTACTAAGCATGAGCTCTACCACTGAGCTATACCTCCCCTCCCAGTTCAAAGGACATTTTAAATTCTTATTCTGCTTGACCTTTTTAAGGAACTCGAAACTTTGCTTCTTCCTCTCTCAAACTCTTATTCTGTCTGTTTCTTAACACTTTCTGGATATCTCTGGATAATATTAAACAATGCTTTAAAATTTTTTTTCAGTTGTAGGCTTTATCTGTTGACATGACATAAATATTGTTAACATTTTGGCAGGATTAGCTCTCTTATCACTGTCTGTCTCACCTCTTATGCCCATTTCCAGTTCCCCAATTCTAACAGTATGTTAATGTGGTAATTTTGAAAATAATTTTCAGTATCTACATTGTTAGACTATGCAAATGCCTTTCATAGCTGAGCCATGTAATATACTACATGGTTACTTTTTTTTTTCTTGCTCAGCATTGTGTTCTCTCTAGTTATTAGTTGTCTTGGTTTTTCTGTTTTCTTAGTTTTTTGTATACTTAAAGTTCAACTCTAAACTCTTCTCCAGTTGTCTAAATTTCCCGTCAAATTTTAGACACTTCAAGTATTTTATCAGTTGCATCATCTTGAAGCAAGTCTCTTCTGGAGTCTTATGACCTACTTTGGACTGGCCATATTATAGACCAGCTTATCAACTGTGATACTGGGATCTCATTTCCCCAGCGTTTTGAAAAATCTTGTTTTTCTCTCTTGTGTTGGATCTCTTGTTTCTGAGTTCCATTCCTGCCTCTTTATTTATCCCCTTGGTTTTGTAAATACCTACTAGGAGATGGGTGAATAATATAGTGGAGCTAAATTGCCTAGATGGCCTGCTTTCGAATCCCAATTCTGACATTTTCTAGCAATTTACATGACTTAAAGCAAGTTCTTTCTCTGTTCCTGTATTTCTTCATCTGTAAGTAGGATGTAATTAGTGGGAAAGTCCAAGGATTAAATAAAATAACTGTCCAGTAGCCGGTTTTTAAAAAAATGTTAGCTGCAGATATCCACAATATTTTACATTAGAAGTGCTGTATATATCATTAGTGAAATGTTAAGAATCAATTGTAGTTTTCTACTCACCCCTCAATATCAGTTCTAGTCATGTGGAATCAAACTTTTTTAGATCTAATTGTTTCTCTCTCTCTCTTTTTAACCCCATCTGTGCTTTAGAACAGATTTATGGCTGGTTACATTTCCCACAATATATTAAGACTACGTTTTTTCAGCCTCCCTTTGGTAATTTGACAAATTCCTGTCTAGTGGGATGTAAGCAGGAGTATACTGTGACTTTTGGAAAGTATCTTTAAAGGATCCCTTCTTCCTGTTGGTTGAGATGTCAGTGTGATGGTGGGATCCACATATAGAGGTTTTGAAGCAACAAAGTAGAAGAATCCTTGATTTTGTAACCACTTTACCAGATCTGAACTGCCCCCTGTGGTCTTAATTTACATGAGAGAGAAATAAACTTATGTTTTATTTAAACCCCTGATGTTTTGGATTTACTATCACTCGTAACTGAACCTAATTCTAACAGATTTATTAACAATGAAACTTTTTCCTTGAAAATCTGTCTACTGATGTCTTACATTCATGGACATTGTATCACTACAGATAGATCTAAATTCTAAACTAGCAGCAGCAATTTGGATCATCTCTAATGTTGATTGGATTGTATGGGAAGAGAGGTAAAGAGAGTGGGAAGCCTCAGGGAGTTATGTTTTGAAATTTTGACTTAAAAAATAACCAGAATGTCAAGTTCACTAGAAGTCTCAGTCAAACTGTTGCAGCATTGTAAAGTAAAGGTTGCTTTTTTGCACTCTCCTTCGTTGCCCCATAAGAATTTCAAACATAAAAATTAGAATAGTATAATGAACCCTCATGTACACATCACCAGCTTCAGTTACCAGCTCATGTCAGATTTTGTTTCATCTCTCTCACTCTCTCACTGTCACTTTCTCCCAATCATTTGTTCCACAGCTTCCCAGTCTGGGCTTTTCTGGTTCTGTTTTCTGGGAAATTATGATTAGAAGGTTAAATACTCCCACCAGTACCATTACATGGTCAGTAATGTGTTCTTTCATTGGGGAACAGTAATGTCTGGTTGGTTCTTTTTGTCCTGTACCTTTATCTCTTCTCTAGGTTTTGACATATTAAATTGATCTTCTTTGAGTCAAAACAGTTCTTTCCGATTTCTTGTCTTACTACTTTGAAAGGGATTCCTATATCCTAGCTTCTGATAGTCTCCTTGTGAAAAGTTTGTTTTTTCCCCTTACACGTAAAATTATTTGCTGCATGTCTTTCCAAATGACTATAAACCACACAAGGACAGGGAATGGGTACCTTCACTAGCCCCTGTAGTACTTGCTAAGAAAAAAAAAAAACATAATAAATGATAGTTGGTTACAGAAAATAAGAAGTTTTTGTTTTTTAATTTTTAATTGGGTTTTTTTTTGGCGGGGGTGGGGAGTAATTAGGTTTGTTTGTTTGTTTATTTATTTATTTATTTATTTATTTATTTATTTATTTATTTAAATGGAGGCACTGGGGATTGAACCCAGGACCTCAGGTATGCTAGGCGTGCACTTTACGACTGAGCTATACCCTCCCTGACTTTTAAGTTTTGTTTTTTTGTTTATGGCGGTACTAGTTTTAGTGAAAAGAGTATAGACTTTAGAATCTTTTATCCTGCTTTGTGACCTTGAAATTTGAACCTTGGTTTACTCATTCAGAACTGGTGGACTGATCTTGCGGTTGTTGTGAGAGCTTAATGAGTTAATGAACAAAAGACACCTAGTAGTTTCTGGCACATACAAGGCACATAATATATGTTCCTTTTTTTTTCCCCTGGTTATTCTTGTTGGTTCTTACACTCACATACATATCATACACCCACCCCACAATAGACGTGAGATTGATTTTTTTGGCCTATAATTTTAGGGTTTCATTTTTAAATAAAAAATTTTACCTGAAAGTTCTAGAAGAAAGTCATTAAAGTCTTCAAGGCACAGATTCTTACATATTCTGTTTTTTATGTATAAATCTTTTCCCTGGAAAGCACTAATTGGGAGGTCACATTGTGGATGTGAAAATATAGTGTGCAGATACCTTCATGTGTCCTAGTGTCATTTTGTGACATGCCAAGTTTTTGGTTTATTTTGTTTTTTAATCGTGCAGTACATTAATAACATGGCTTTGGAATAGACTGGAAACTTTTTTTCTTAGCAGCCTATTCTAGGTTAGGTGTAAAAAGTATGTGTTAGTATAAACTACATTTTTAATGGAATTTTCTTATTATATCCCGTAAGTGTTCTATTTCTATTGCTTGAGCTTCTCTGTGAACTTAGAAATACTGTGATCAGAGGGATTATTTAAAGTTGTTAATGAGATTCTTGTCATAACTTGAAAGAATATGCTAAATAAGATATTATGAATCAAAATCATGTGTGGTTTTAGCCTGACAGATGGTTTTAGTTTAGTTTCCTTTATTCTGTTTTGGACTAGGGATTTTTCTTTTTGCCAACAAACAGCTTTCAGATAGCCACTGGGCTTTTTTCTAATCTTTTCACTGGAAGTGTATTTTTGTATAGTTCTTTAGGGTATATTTTTTTTTCAGCTAGCCGTATGGGAAACTTCTAATTCTGTTACAGCTTTTAAATTGTAAAGTATTCAGTGTGTTCTTTAGAAAAATAAATACAAATACATTCTGAAAGAAAGTCTCACGAACCAATTTATATAAGTGTTATATTGAAATTGATATTATATTTAAGTTTTATCAAATTATTGAATTGGTAACAGTTAACTTAATTCATGCAGTATTTTTCTAAGTTGTAGTCTCAGTTTAGGGTAAAATATGAAGTGACATAATTGGAATTTTGAAAGCTTGAAGGGTTGTACTTTGATGATAGATAGGGAAGATATGTTTTAGCACAATCAATGTTACCATCTTATTCATATTACTATATGTCATAGTCACAGGAAGTGACAAAAATGGAGGCGAGCGATCTAGTATGAAGTTACTACATTTGGTACTATTACCTTTGGTAATGGATGTGAATCTGAGGTTTTGAAGACAAATCTTGATAGGAGACATTAACAATTTAGAGTTTCTCCTATAAAAGAATAGCTACCAGGGACAAAGTAACAAGCTTGCGTTTTGAGGAAAAAGATATATTTTATTTCAACACGATGAATTTGAGGTGGTAGTAGGATTTATTAAAGTGAGACATGAAAATTCAAGTGCAGGTTCTGTTCACACTTGATTAAGGTCATTAGTAGAAGTTTAACAAACTTTTTTCTCTCTCAAAGAAAGGAATTGAGATAGGCTTTCTATTTACTAGATCTGAACTGTTAAATTATTTTTCTTTTCACGCCATAGTTCACAAAGATGTCCAAAACAAATGGCTTATCAGAAGATTTGATATGGAACTGTAAAACACTGATCCAAGAAAGGGATGTAGTTATAAGGCTGATGAACAAATGTGAAGATATTTCAAATAAATTGACAAAGCAAGTCACTATGCTCACTGGAAATGGAGGTGGATGGAACATAGAACAACCCTCTATTCTAAACCAAAGGTAATACTTGTATGCACCTATTCATTATTTTAACTCAGTTGTATAAAAATTTTGAACTTATTTCTGTAGTTTGCCTAGGGAACTTAAATATGGAAGTGATAGGAAAACTAATGTTTAAAAGGAAACCCAAGGTTTCCTATAACAGCACATACGTGGTATATGAATTGTTTTTCATTGATTCCCCAACCCCCAAATCACATTATTTTACTCCATTATCACATTAAAAATTCGAGGGAGGAAATGTTGTGGTCTTACATAACCTATGTTTTCCTTTTCTGATGACAGATAATTTCATAATCACATAAACTGAAAAGGTTGTTTTGGCTACCTCTTTACTTAATTTGGTACTTCAAAGAGTCAGCTGCTCAGTTGCATCAATGTAAAAATTTGTCTTGGTTCAATTTATTTTTAATCATAAATGAAATGATCCCATATATGTGATCAAATGTTTTAAATGCTTTCAAAAGCCCAAATTTTTAAATCTTTTTTGAGGTAGAAACACATCAAAAATGAAAAGGATACTTTTATTAAATAGATTTTATAAGGAAAAATTATAAAAAGCATGCTAATAAAAAGTATATTCCCCAAGACTGCTACTTCCAATAAAATTCTTGCAAAAAATAAACACACTAAATCATTTTCACTAAAAAATTTGTCCCAACAGCCAGCACATACTAAAATGGTATTTTGTAGCTGTAAACATCCCTATTTTGCATGATTTGGGGCTATTGAGGGCGTTGTTTCAAACTTCTTTTAAAAGTTTATTTGTTTATTTTTAAGTGGTCTGGGAACTCAGAACTGTTCAGAGTACTTCCTTTTTTAAAGAATGTATAAAATTGTTTATTGTGATAATGCATATAGAGTCAAAAGCATGTAAACAATCCAAGTTTCTAAAATCAGAAGCTAGTTAGAATGAATTATGGTATATCCATACTCTGCAGTTTTATGTAACTTTAAAAATGAGTTATATCTGTTCAGAATATTTCTGATAGGTATTTAATAAGATTAGCACTAGAGTCTCATTAAAATTAATTGCCTTAGTTGGTGATTTTATATACTTCTGGTATTTTTCTAAGTTAATGATCAAAGCATATTTGCTGATCATTGGTTAATTAAAAATCAAGATATGGTTACTGGCCTTTAATAGTAAGCTACAATCTTTTCTGTGCCCTTCTAGGGTGCTATGGGATGGTGTAGGGAAACGTGATGCAGTTCCCACAAAGAAGCTCTTTTCTCTGTTGCATAGAAAGAACTATGGCCATGCCAGCAAATTCATCTCCTAAAAGTGTAGTTGGAGCTGCTCCTTCTTGTTCTACAGCATTGGATATGGGGAGTTCTTCACTCTACAAGGCTTACTCAGTTGAGTCTACTTTATCATAATTTGGATTTTAAAAAATCAAGTCCTTTATTGCATCACTTAAAAAAATTTCTTTCTTAAACCCACGTCCACAAAGTCCTGTTACTTGTAAATAGTATGATAAGGTAATAAGCTATCTTTTCCATTAGAATGAGGATTTTTTTAAATGAAGTATTGAATAGATGAGAAAAATAGTTTGGGTTTTTTTGTTTTTTTTTTTTTAATGCTTATTGGATCTAGTCCAAAGTACAACTTCTGAAAACCTGTATAGTCTCTCTAGAGTTTATTTAAATGCACTTTTAGGGGGTGAAATTTGTTGTCTTGGTTTTTGTTTTTAGCCAAAGTAAGTTGCACAAGCAATTTTTACTTGGTAAACTGGCCAGGCATAATGGCTGCTTAGTATAGAAGCATTTAAAGTACTTTCCTTGCCTTGGGAAAGGATTTATTAGCACAAAGGAAAATGTCACACTGTCCTGATAAATAATCTGTTAAACTTTTGCTTAACAGAACAAATTCTTTGTGACAAAGTTTATTTTGAAGCAAAATTATATTAGCTCTTTATTTTCCTGTTATAAGAATCCCAACAGAAGGAAAATAGCCTTTTAGACATAAAAGAAATACAGACATACTGTAACTCCTTGTTAAAAATAAAGTCTTGCAAGGGAGAAAAAATTCTCATATGTATCTCAAAAACATTATCCATAATCTTTATTTTAAAATATCAAAGCTAAAATTGCCTAAAGTTAAAATAGAATACAGTGAGATTTGAAAAGTTGGGAAGAAAACCTCAATATTTCTCCTACTTTATTCCTATCATAGATGTGGCCATCTCTCAAGCTTTAGTGGTGTATCTAAGATTTATCAGCCCTAACCTGTTTTAACTGAAACGATTTCTGACATGTTCAGTATAAACTAATATCTAATCATGTGTGTCCTGTCTTTTCTGGGCTAAATCTGCCAAGGTTCTTCTGATCTTATTCGTCCTCAACCTGACAGGATGGTTTCATACCTGCTCCTAAAACAGTTGCTGTGAAACCATTTGACAGTGATGTAAATGCAGACCAGTGCTGCAGATGTGATCTGACTAACTCAGAGTACTATGATGTAAATATTTTAGTAGTTTGGATACTTCTGTTAGTTCAAACTAATATTGTGGTAGTCTTTTCTGCACCCATGTTATACTTAAAGGGCATAAATTTTTGGTCAGCTGGCATCCCTAATCTCTGTCACATGAACTACTTCAAAAAGTATCCCTAACCGTCTGCATTTTAAACTCAAATTGAGCACACTGTACATACTCTCGTTTCCTGTTTCAGGCCTTTCTCACCTTTCAAAATAATTTTGATAGTAATTTCTCCGATGGGAAATTTAAACCCAATTTAATTTTTACTCTGGAAAGATTATCATAGTAACTGTCTGGAAGGATTTTTTTCCCTCTAACAAAACAAGTAACTTTAAAGTAGCATTCTGCCTCGTTTTCTTTCATGACCTCAGAAAATCTTAAAATCAATTTTTTTCTTAGGGGGAGGTAAGAAAACTTTCAGTTTATAGATATTATAGTCCCCTATTGAAAAGAGATCGCTTACCTAATTCAGAAGACCTGGGCTGTTGTTTTTATCATTCAGGTAACCCTGAGCAAATTACATTCTTATGTATAAACTAGTGGTTGGAGTTTATATGCAGTCATGAAAATTTTTAGAAAACTGTGGAATGTCAAAATAAATGGAAAATATGATTGTATGGCATCTAAATATTAGAGACTGCTAGAGAAAGAATATAGCTGCCCTGTTTTAAAAATTTGTCTTAATAAGTGAATTGAATTTTTTAAAAAGGTACTTAGTCAAAACTGCATTTTCATTGATCCTTCTGCATTCTGGAGAAAGCATATGTTATGGGTAGCACTGTTGGGATACTAAGCAACAAAACGTTAAGTGTAATTTAAGTAAATCTAGCAGAGGAGCAAATACACACACATACTCACATATTTTTAAAACAAATATTTCAATATAACAAAAGTATTTAATGTCCTGGTCAAAACAACTACCAGAGTTGCTTTGTGATTGTGGATGAAGCAGTTTTATTTGAATGAAAAAGGTAATGTAGTAAATGATTCTCAAAATTTCTTCATTGCTTTTTAAAATTGTGTGTATAGTGAAGAATATTTTAATAGACTTACTTCTCAACATGTTGGTGATAAAGAAATTTAGTAATTTTTGTTGGTTAATTTCTTGGCTATTTGTGATAGATTTACATTGGTTTAGGATGTTGGCCCTTGGATGCATTTATAAGTGATATAATATGCCTGCATTACCGGGTTTCATCATTTTCATGGAATATGAACCTTAATGTGTGGGGGGTGACCAACAGCATTAGGAAGGACTCAGAAAAATAATAGTGAATTCTATTTAAAAATAGTTTTGACTGTAGAGTAGGTGGGTCAGAGAGAGAGCTTTTTCACGTATGTTGTTACATGGTTAAGGGCTGAGCTCTGGATTAGACCTGGATTACATACCAGCTCTGCCACTGCAGACATGGATTTGGATAGGTGTGACCTTGGGCAAGTTGCTTAACTCCTCTGAATCCCAGAGAACTCTCATCTGTAAAATAGGGATGATAATAATAGTATCCACTTTATAGTATAGATTAAATAATGAGGCATGGAAAGCTCATTGTATAGTGTCTGGAGTTCCACGATTAGCATTTACTCTCACCACTAGTATAGTAGAATTTATTTGGATCTGAAAAGTATCTATGATAATATGTTCTGTTTATTATTATTTCTATAGTGGCATAGAAATTGTATTGGGCAAGAAGGCAAAGACATTTTTAAGAGTGAACTGTAAAGACTTCAGCAATACTGCTGATTTCTCCTGCCTATACTTTTAATTTTTCAAATGAGACATGTTTTATAGACTGTACACTCCGCAGTTGAAATGTAGATTAAGATATATTTCTACCCCACCTCTTTTACCCCGTTCTAATTAAGGTTTCGTGGTTTCAGAATTTGACTCCTAGCATTTATCACACCCATAGCTGTGTCCACACCCCTTCCCTATGTGCAGATAGGGTGGTGTAACAGGAAATTAAGGGGCAGGATAAAAGCTGGAGAATGGGAAGCATGGCCTTGTCCTAGGTTTTCATGTTCATATGGTGTATGCTGTCCTAGTGAGTATAAGAATGAGCTTTTGAGTGAGAGAGACTTTCTGAGTTAAAATCTTAGCTGTAAGACTTTGTAGCTTTGCAACCTCAGGCAAATTACTGAGCCTTGGGTTTTTTTAATCTGTTAAAATTATGGTAATAGCTACCTTTATAGGATATTAAAAGACTGAATGAAGTTATACTTCAAAATGTTATCTTTGTATATGTGTGTAATAGATGTTCAATAAATAAGTGCTATTAGTTTTTAACCACTTAAACTTTTAAAAAAATATATTGTTTTTGTCCCTTTATAACACTTCCATGTTACCTTCGAAGCAAGGGATTAGTCTGTTTATGTGTTTGCAGATTATATAAGATTTTGGACACTTCCCTGCTGCTTTCCACTGACTGGTGTTTGTTGTTGCCTAGCAAATTTATGTTTATACAAAGTTTAAACATAAATACCAATATGCCTACAAGTTCTGGAGTTATACATACCACTGATATGAGAAGTGATTAGCATTCATTCAGAAAGGGTTTAAGTCAGTCTGACAAAGTAGTAAGTTATGTTTATGTTTTGGTCCTAATACTTTAAGTTTCTCCATGTGCTAATACTCAAATCAGTTCAGTACAATTTTCTAGTATAAACATTAGGTTAGTAATATGTTATCTATCATAGTTAATATTCTGGTCATTTATGTAGTAATTTTGATGGCATTACATTGTGATAAAATATGAACATAATCTTTGTAATTCTTATTGCCAAAAGAAATGAATCAAATACAAAATAATACTTGAGAGATCAAAAAAATGTGTTATGTTTTGAGTTCATTTTCCTAAGTGTAGATAGCTCTTAACAGTAAATTAAAAGGTAAGATTAGAGTTAGGTACTTCATTGTAAACCTAAACCTTTTCTCAGAAAAGTAGTAGAGAAAACTAGTAGAAGTATAAATCTATAATATTCGGTTAACTCTCTCTTTACCAGTTTGTCACTCAAGCCCTATCAGAAGGTTGGTTTGAATTGGCTGGCTTTGGTACATAAACACGGACTTAATGGCATTTTGGCAGATGAAATGGTAAGTAGAACTCTATTTCTAGTATTTGTCATTAAAAGGCATCCTTGGCGTCATTTAAAAAATGAAAATTTCCCTAGACCCTGTTAGTTTACTGCTCTTACCAAAGTATGTTGTAACCTTTCTCACCCCTTCTGGTTTTCTATTGCTTATCTTAGTTCTTACCTCCTTGCTCGCCCCTCAAAAGTAAAAATAGATTTATTGTCTTTCTCATTATCAAAGTAATAAACATATGTGTTTTTAAAATTAAATATTACACAAAAATAGAAAGAAAAAAACAAAATCAGCTTAATCCTGCCACCTTAAAATAAGTACTATTTTGGTGTATATCTTTGTAGAGTATTTTCTTCTGCTGGGGTGTGTGTGTATGCATACATACGTGCATGTACATACGTACACATATGTTACACTAAGTGAGATTTTACTATATGCGCTTTTCTATAGCTGCTGTTAAACTTTATCATAGATACATGTTCTTGTCAATAAATAAATCTACACATTTATTATCAACATCATTTCAGCCATTTTCCTTTTATTAGATGTCTCTTGAGTTTCTTTTCTTTTCCAAATTATATTTTACTTGAAGCTAAACTTAGGAAGTTCATCATAGCTAATAATCTAGGTATTGTCATGTAGAAACTTGACCTTTAATCTAAACTTTACCCTCCTTCTTCTAGCTATACTTTTTAAAAAGTGTTTATTAAAAATGAGTTATGTTCTGTGGAGAAAATGTTTATTAAATATATATGTATTACATTTTGTATTAGATTTGCAAAATAAAAATAGCAAAAATAATAACCCTTGTTCTCTAGTTAGCTTCTAGTAAAGTAATCTTTAGTATTTTAAGGCAGTTCCCACACAGACCTCATACTTCCATTAAAACAAAGATGCTGTTTTTCTGATAGAAAAGTGAATAATACATGCAGGATTTCAAAATAGTTAGATATTATATATAACATATAGAATAGTATAGTTGTGGAAACTGGACTTGGGAAGTAGATTTGGGCTCTGGGTCCCAGCTCTGTCTTTCATGGGCTGTCTAATCCTTACCAAATGACCTAACCTCTCAGAGTCAATATTAATAAAACATAGGTAACTTCTGTACCATAAGATTATATTTGGTATCAAATAAGGTATATTATGTGAAACTGTTTTTGTAACATGTAAAGGACAATATTTGTAATAAGTTCGTGTCTGCCAGGGCTGCCATAACAAAATACGAGAGACAGGGTGGCCTAAACAACAGAAATCTTTACAGTCTGGAGGCTGGAGGGCTAAAATCAAGATGATGGCAGGTTTGGTTTCTCCTGAGGCCGCTCCCTTTGGTTTGCAGGTGGCCACCTTGCTGTGTCCTCATGTGGCTTTTTCTCTGTGCACACATCCCTGGTGTAAATTTGGGGTAGGGGGCAATTCAGTTCCTAACAGTTGGTAATGTTTAGCTCTCCTGAGGAGCTCACCTCCTCGATAGCCTTTTTTTTTTTAATATGATACTTTAATGATGTATAATTTACTTGAAATAAAATACAGAAATATTCAGCTTAATGACTTTATATGTATATGTACACCCGTATGTACATGCCTCTGAGATCAGCATTTCCATCATCCCAGAAAGTTCCGTCATGTTCCTTTTCAGTCATTACCACCACTACTATTCTGATGCCTATCGCCACAGAATAATTTTTTCTGATTTTGAATTTTATATAAATAGATCCATACAGTATATACTGGTTGATCCTGGTTCATTTTGGTGCATCATAAAGTTACTATGATTCATCTGTGTTCTTACATCTATCAGCAGTTTGGTGCTTTTTTTTTTCCTTTTTCTTTTTGTGGGGTAGGGGAAGGGAGGCATGTGGTAATTCATAGTATAAATATGCTGCAATTTGTTTATTCTCCAGTTGATGGCAATTTAGGTTATTTCCAGTGTGTGACTGTTATAATAAAAGTACATCAGCATTCTTACACAAGTCTTTTTATGTACATACACTCTCATCTCTTGAATATATTCTTAGGAGTGAAATTGCTAGGTAATAGGTATATATACAACTCCAAGTAGTCATTGGAACATCATTCTCTATCCATCCAGTACGTATTAAACTTTGGTTTATATTAACAGTTATATCCTTTTATGCAAGCAGAGGTCATCCATATTAATGTGTATCACATATTAACTAGCAGTTGAGATACATCCTACTCATTAAACTAAATTGTAGTCTCATCTGGAGATTATGATATGTTTTATGTGTTACTGAGAACTAAGAACATGGTAGAAATTCTCAGTTGTATTATGAGGAATCATAATAAAACCAGAAATATTCTTTTTTCTTTAATTTTTCCAGTATTTATTTGGGTTTTTTATTTGTTTCAAAATTTAATATATTTTAAACTTTTAATTTAAGGGCCTTGGAAAAACTATTCAAGCCATTGCATTCCTGGCATACCTGTATCAGGAGGGTAATAAAGGTCCTCATCTGATCGTTGTTCCAGCGTCAACTATAGGTTTGTACTACTGTGGACAGTCATGCTTGACTGAATAAGTGTTTTATATTGGGAGAAGAAAAACTGTGTGTATGTGCAGTTTCTTAGTTTGGGGAGGTGAATATCAAGTTCTGTGGTCTCCTTACACTTCTCCCCCCTTTGTGAATGTATATGTGTGTGTGATTGTACTGGATAGTCTTTTTAAAGAAAATAACTCCAGTATAAGTCAATTTATACAGCTTATAAGTTATTATAGATCAAATACCCTTTGATAAGATCATTTGTTTTATAATATTTTAAAATTATTTTAAAATTATTTAATTTAATTTCAGATAAATTAAATGTTTTTAAATTTATAATTAAACATTTATTGAGAAAGTATGCAGTTCATATCCACTTAGATTACTGTTTCATTCTTGCTTGATCGGAGTAAGAGAATGTTTGTACGTATGAACATAACCAAAAAAGAAATCACTTTTTAAGTTAGAAATTAATAATCAACTATAAATAGAATATTTGGCCCTCTGCTCTTCATTGATTTCTCAAAATCTCAAAGTCATTTTAATCATCAGGAATAAAATTGTGAAGGGTCTGTGATTTTTAAAAAACATTTTGTATTATTTAATAAAAGAAAATTTCTTGATAGAACTTGTCAAACTTTAGTGTTCATTTCATTACACACATATACCCTGTTGTAGCAGATGCGAGTAATATCTCTTTTGTTTCATAGATAACTGGTTAAGGGAAGTTAATTTATGGTGCCCCACTTTAAAGGTACTCTGTTACTATGGTAAGAATGTCATTTTGCTTTTAGCTTTGGAAATTTCTTTAAAACTTTAACATACAGTAAAGTACAATAAATACAATCAATACGTGTGTATCATTTTTAAATTCTAGGTTCTCAAGAAGAACGTAAACAGATTAGATATAACATTCATAGTAAATATGAAGAATATAATGTAATTGTGACCACGTAAGTATTAAAAAAAATTATGTTTAGAAATATTAGTAGTAAAATGAAGAAAAGTATATGCTAAGAACTATGCAACAAAAGTAATGGAATGACTTATGTTGAAGATTCAGGATTTTTCAGTTTGGTGTATAATTACTATGATAGCAGTTTTTTTGCTAGTTCTGTAAGAGATCATGATTAAAAGATTTCATCCAAAATTCATCTTTTCTTAATAAAGTGGACTCCATTTTCATATATAGATAGTCTTCTACTGCCGGCTGCTCTTAACTATTATTTCTTGGATTCACTCTACTAGTTTAATGCAGTGATATTATAGTCTTAACAGAAATATCTTAGCTTCGTGTCCTTTTTTTCCGTGCTTCTTAAAATAACAACAGTTCATAAATTGGCAAAGTGTATAACACTTGCAGATTACATATAAATTATACCCAAACTGGCCTCTTCCTAGATGTGTAGAAGTTGTCTAATTACATTATAACATATAAATTGTCTTTTAACTATAAATTGCCACTTTTGTAACCTAATTACATGTATATCAATAATTACTGGCTATAAGTACATCATTATTTCTTTGAATACCAACTGTGTCTAGTGGTATCTTTTAGGTAGTGGCTATTAGAAGTTTATCAGTAAAAATAATTTTAGAAAATATTACATCTCACCTGAGTCCACACTCTTAAAGGTATAACCTTAGAGATTGTTTTTCCTTTTGGTGACAGGTATAATTGTGCAATCAGCAGTTCTGATGACCGTAGTCTGTTTCGTCGGCTGAAACTTAATTATGCAATTTTTGATGAGGGGCATATGCTGAAGAACATGGGCTCCATCCGCTACCAGCACCTTATGACAATTAATGTAAGGGTGTTCTGTGAATTTTTCCAATTATGATGAAATTTTGAATTATGTATTTCAATGTATATACTACTTTATATCAGGGAACAGCAAACTTTTTCTGTAAAGGACCAGATAAGTGAACAGTTCATGCTTTGTGGCCATTCAGCTATTGTCACTTCTTCTTTTCTTTCTCTCTTTTCTTTTTTTAACAACCTTTAAAAATTTAAAAGCCGTTCTCAGTTCATGAGCTTCAACTTGCCGACCTTTGTTCTATAAGATAAAGTTTATGAATACAGATACAATCTATCTTCTTTCATTACTTCATAAAAGTAATATGAGAACATCAGTTATCTACTTATAAAATGAGAGTATTAGTTTTACACATTGTACCTTAAAGTACATGGATGATAATTTTTATAAATTACTTACCTTTCAACAGAATGTTACATTACTAATAATAGTTTTAATTTCTTTTTCTCCTCACTGAGTGGTATAGACAAGAAGGATGTGGCTCTTAAAAAAAAAACCACTAATCTAAAATTTACTGTTCACAGGCAAATAACCGTTTGCTGCTCACAGGCACACCTGTGCAGAATAATCTGTTAGAACTCATGTCGCTATTGAATTTTGTTATGCCACACATGTTCAGTAGTAGCACCAGTGAAATACGAAGAATGTTTTCTTCTAAGACAGTAAGCATAAATTCATATTTTCTCTCAAATATGTTACTTTGTGTTTTACCTGGGCCACTTTCCTATTTTGTCTTTTTTTCTTGTTTTTGTGGTACATACGTGCTATGAAATAACTTTTAAGTAGTTGATATCCCTATACTTGGATGAGTTGGGAAGTCATCTGAAATACAATGGGAACTAAATAGGTGACTTCTATAATCAGTGTCTAAAAGTTTTGGTTTTTATTATTCTAATTTTTTGAAGAATGACAATTTTAAATTATTGGATGGCTCAGATATATAATATGTGGGGAAAGTTTGATTACTATGTCTTCATTAAAAATCAGCATTTCTTTATAGGTAAACTATAGAACTGGGCAAAAGTAGAATATCTAGAAGATTCCTATATTAGGAAATATATTTTGAAATAAAACTCTGTAAATACAAAAGTAACAATTTTTGAAAGTCACGGTAAAGAAATACTCTTTAGAAGAAAATCTGATTAATATTCTCCCTATTGCTTAGAAAAAGTAGTCTTCAAGAACTCTCAAATTTTCCTTATAGCATTGTTTATTAGATTCTTACTCTCTCTCTCAAATCACATGTGTTTTACAAGAATTCTATGTGATAATCTTCCACTGCAAACTAACTGCCTCTCTAATTTCTCACTAACACATTCCCTCCCGCTTGATGGTCTAGCAGATCATAGCGTATGGCGGACTCCTTTACATCACAGAATAAAATTTCACTTCTCCAAAATAACAGGAACTGTCACATTTCTTGAGATGATATGATTTGCATCACCTGCACTAGCTTTCTTTTCGGGCCATTTTCAACACATAAACACAAGTTTTTTACTGTCTGTCTCTCTCTTCCTCCTTTCCTCTCTCTTCCCCTTCACCCCTACCTGCTTAAACACACACCTTTTTTTCATGAAGGTTATCTATGTAATCAGTAACGACTTATCAGCTTATTACTTCTGAACACCATCCTAGTTCAGTTTAATTTCATTACCTATGCAGAGTTCACAATTACATGTCACAAAGCCTCAAAATAAATATGAAGCTTTAAGAAGTAGATTATAGCCCAGAATTCAAATATGAAGTTTCATCTCGAATGAAATTGAGTTTCTGTGGGAAATAACTACAGATGGTAGTGAGGGAGATTTTCAGGTTGTGTAATGTTATTGTGATCATTTAAATGAATAATTTAAAAGGACATGTTCTTATTTTACTTAGAAATCTGCAGATGAGCAAAGTATATATGAAAAGGAGAGAATAGCACATGCAAAACAAATTATAAAACCATTTATTCTCAGAAGAGTAAAAGAAGAGGTAACCGTTATCTGCATATTTTTTATTATGATTGCTTTTTTAAAATATCTTTTCCTCTTTATTTGAATTTATTTGCTTTAACTGTTTTCCTTTCTCAGGTTCTCAAGCAACTACCCCCAAAGAAAGATCGAATTGAGCTGTGTGCAATGTCAGAGAAGCAGGAGCAACTCTATTTGGGTCTTTTCAACAGATTGAAAAAATCTATCAATAACATGGGTATAACTTGATTTTCACGATTTTATGTGAAAAAATAATCCTGTACTGGGGCTGCATTTTGTTTACTTATATGATAGTGAGATTTGCTCATTTTTTTAAGTTAGTTGGAATTTGAAGAAATAATTATTAAACTTCTTGTTGCACTGAGATGTATTTTAACAAACAGCTGTCAGCTTGGTTATTTGTTTTGTTTTGTTTTTTAATGTGTACTTTTTGGATCACAGAAAAAAACACAGAAATGTGCAATGTCATGATGCAATTGAGAAAAATGGCCAATCATCCTTTATTACATCGCCAGTATTACACAGCTGAAAAACTCAAGGAAATGTCTCAGCTTATGCTAAAGGTAAGAATTTCACATTTTGCTAGCACTAGTCTTTATTAACAGTGTTAAACATGAGGTTCATTGTCAGTCTAAAAATCAGACTGTTGAACCTAATGAGCATATTAACCCTTTAACCACATATTAAGGAAAACATTTTTAAGACAAAGCTCAAAATAATTTTGGAGACATAAGAGCCAATGAGGAGTGACAGTCTACCTCAGGAGCAATAGAACAGTGGCTGTTTTTCCAAGTAAAGTTTTTTTCTAACATGGCCACGCCCTTTTGTTTCTGTATTGACTGCTTTCTCAATATAAAGGCAGAGTTGTGTAGCTGTAAAACAGATCATTTTTGCTTACAGAGCCTAAAAATATTTGCTAAATGGCCCTTCACAGAAAAAGTTTGCCAGCTTCTGATCTAGACTTCTATAGAGCACTTCATTTATTTATTTTTCACCCAAAAGATCCTTCAGAATATATGTCCTGGGTAGTGAGTCATTTTTCTCCATTTTTTTTTTAATTTTGTTTCTTCTTTATTGAATTTTGTCAGTAGTCTTAGCCGTTACCCTCTATTTTTGTCTCATTCTCCCATAGCACCTGCTTGTATTTCTCCTTATAGATCTTTGTGTTTAAAGCAACCATTTGCTTTGTAAATGTTTTTTAAAACTTACAGAGATTTTCAGACATATATAAGTAGGGAGAATTGTATAATGAAATTTTCTGCCCGCATAACCTTCACCCCTTTTCTACAGTTATCATCTGCAATGTTACTGCTCTTGTTTCATCTAGAACTCTCCCCAGAACAATTTTGGATCAAATGTTAGACATTATTTCATCTGTAAATTTTTCAGTATGTTATTTCTAAGACAATAAGAACTCCCCTCCCCTTTATTGTACCTAAAAAATAAATATTAATTTCCTTTGCTGTATCTGTTGCACTAAAATATTTTATGATTGAGATAGTTTATCAGATGTGAACAATTTTATCAGATTGTTCTGATTTTGGTATAAATTACCTTCATTTTGAAGTGTATATTATTTTGTTTTGTTTTGAGGAACCTACACATTGTGAGGCTAACCCTGACCTGATCTTTGAAGATATGGAAGTTATGACAGACTTCGAATTACATGTACTTTGTAAACAGTATCGACACATTAATAATTTCCAATTAGACATGGACTTGATTTTAGATTCTGGAAAATTTCGAGTTTTAGGATGCATCTTGTCTGAATTGAAACAGAAGGTACTAAAGAAGAATGCTCCTCCTTTTGTGTCTTCCCAATTAGTTACATTTCTTTAAAACAGTTCTGGCATGATTTGATTTTCTTAAAGCTTTAGTCTATGTCTGTTCTACAGTCTTATAGAAACTAGCATTTTGAGCATTTTTTGGATATATTTGGGCATATTTCCTGAATACTTTTCCTCCATTTAATAGAATTTAGTAGAATACATCTATATTGATGTTTTTAAAAAATAATCTTGTCAATATTTCATAGGTGACAATCTGTATTACTTCAAAATTAGTATTTGAAGATACTTTGTAAAGTAAACTAATACTACAACTTATATGTGAATTAGCTTAAATTTGTAAGATCACAATCCAAATAGTACTGTTTGTAGCTATTCCCAAATATTCTAAAAAATCAAAACTGAAAATTAAATTTTAGGTCTGAAGTTTAGAAGATAATTTACTTATATATAATCTAAAATAAGAAATTTATTTTAGCTATGATTACTTGATTTTTTTAAATTAAAGAAGCAATTTTTCATTAGATAACTTTTTAATGTATCTAATTAATGTATGTATTTCCACAGGGTGATAGAGTTGTATTATTTAGCCAATTTACCATGATGCTGGATATTTTAGAGGTTCTCTTAAAACATCATCAGCATAGGTACCTCAGATTAGATGGAAAGACTCAGATATCTGAAAGGTTGGTATACTTTACTTTAGTTTCAGAAAATCTCTCCACTTTACCCTCAAAACAGATTACATGTTAGAGTTTTAAATGTCTAGAGTATTTGATAGAATTGTATTGCTTTGAGTCTTATGTTTGGTTATTTTAAGTTATTCATTACCTTAAGATGAGAAAACTTTAATTTTCATCTGAATTACATACAAATATATTTTGAAACAGCTGCTAAAATTATATGTATATCAATGTTTTCCCCTTTAAAAATCATTCTAAGTCTAAAGCATTTTATCTTTCAACCAAGATTATTTTAAAATCTTGGGCTTTTTATATTTTAAGGGTAATTGAATAAGTTTAGGTTTTTTTGTTTTTTTTTTAATCCCCAAAGGTTAAAAAGATTGGGGGGTGGGGGAGGAATGCTTTTTTTAGTATGTTTAAACTGCATTATATCTTTGGTTTTTTTTTTTATCAGCCAGAGTAAAATTTTTTTCCTGCATTAAAATAAGAATAGAAGTCATGCTAAAGATTATACACCAATATAGTTTGACACTGAGATTCTTAGTTCATCAGGTACATTGTCTATGAGTTGTAGCTGATAGACTCTGAAAAGGTTAAGATTCAAAAGCCATATGCAGACTTTAGAAAAGCCAGAAGTCACTAAACAAAGTACAAAATAGTTCTTTAGGGATTAATCAAATCTGAATAGTTAAAAGTAAGAATCAATAGGGAGATAAATGGTATAGAAAAAAGTTGGTGAATTGGGTAGGTCTTTTCAATAAAACAGCTGCAGGAAAAATAAATAATGCCATGAGCATGTATTTACATCTTCAAGTTTATTTTCCATGTGATGTGATTGTTTTCAGTTTTAATTATATACCTTTTTGTGAGATTTAACCCAGTATATTATTTTACAGGATTCATCTAATTGACGAGTTTAACACCGATATGGATATCTTTGTGTTTCTGCTGTCAACAAAAGCTGGTGGCCTAGGAATAAACCTGACTTCAGCTAATGTTGTTATACTGCATGATATTGACTGTAATCCTTACAATGACAAACAAGCAGAAGATAGATGCCATAGAGTGGGCCAGACTAAGTAAGTATTTGCAGTTGAAATTCTTTTTTATTGTTTTTGTTTTGGGGTTGGGGGGTAATTAGGTTTCTTTATGTATTTTTTTAATCAATTTTTTATTTTATTTTATTTTTTAGTGGAGGTACTAAGGCATTGAACCCAGAACCTTGTGCATGCTAAGCATGCACTCTACTGCTGAGCTGTACTCTCCCTTGACATACATTTTTAATCGAATGCCAGTTTAATTTGCATAGAATATTGGAATATGGTCTGTCAGATAATCCTGCCCTTAGGTTTTATATTTTCAGCAAAACATGGCTTCTACTGTATTTTATACCAATGGTGTTGAATATGAACCCCACTAAGTAACCTGTTCAAATTCTAGTAATTAAAACAAAATAACCTCCCACCTCCCAGTCCAAATAGTTCTGCAGCTGGTGAAAATGAAATATTACCAATGGTGCAGCCCCTTTGAAAAGGATTAGAAATTGAAAAAACTTGCTTGTTAGACCATGTAAGACCCAAATAGACTTGGTAATAATGCATACTATTGTTACCTTGTTACCTTTAGGATTATGTGAGTTATAGATAGTTTAGGTGAAGGTTAAATTAGACATTGGTCACAAGACATTAAAAGGTGACAATACCTATAATTCAGCTCTTATTTTCACATGTAAGCAGACAACCAGTGTTTTCTTCGTAGAGTATTTTACTGTATTTCCAAAAGACATTGATATGTTATTTATAAACCAAATGTTTATCAGTACTTATTGTGGAACTAAAACCTTCCATGTAATCTGTATACTTTTCTACACCTTCTTTTTGTACTAAATTATTTCATGGAACTTGATAAGCAAAGCATATTCCTTTTTAAAATGGAATACCTACCTGAACCCCAAACTGTTTGTTGTAATACAATTTTACCAGTAATTTTTAAAGACTAAATATCTTTTTCTCATCTCTTGCATCAATAGGAAAGGATATTTTAAAGTGATGTACTCAGAAAATGTCAATCTCAAGTAGTTTGAATGAAAAGAGAATTTAAATTTATAGATATAGTTGTTATACAATTTTCAAATTATTCTTATTGGTGATGAATGTAGTTTATATATATCAAATAATTTTTTATTAAGTAACCAATGAACATATCTTGTTTTCTTTAGAGAAGTACTAGTTATAAAATTAATAAGCCTGGGGACGATTGAAGAATCCATGCTAAAAATTAATCAACAGAAATTGAAACTAGAACAAGACATGACCACAGTAGATGAAGGTAAGTTGTTTGTAAGCATAAACTTTAATATTTATTTATATGGAAAGACATCAAATTAGCAAAGGGATAATAACAAGGGTGGTCTTAGTCCTCAACTGGCCTGCAATTTAATAGCACAGAAGAGGATAGGCATACTTATTTCAAATGTGCTACAATAACTAAGTTCATTTTGCCACAACTGACATAAATAGTTTGATTTTGAAAATGTCTGTCTCTTCCATTCCTTATCTCTGACATAAAAACACCCCAGAAATTAAAATTGGATCTGTAACTTTATCCACAATTTTATGATGTACTTGCTATATAAGTAGTATTTATGAATCCAAAGATTTAAAATACATGGCATAATATTAACTTACTAAGAACTCTTTAACATTTACATTAATTTCATTTCGACTAGCAATTAATTGTGCCAGAGTGTAATAAAATGCATTTATTCAAAAATTTCGTAATTTCAGATTGAAGCAGTTGGGTACTAACAAGAAAGAACCATCAAGTGAAGGAACTCTTTCCACTCCATGTTTTTTTTCCTTTTTTTTTTCTTTTTTTTAAGCTTTTGGTGGGGGGTAATTAGGTTTATCTTTTTTTTTTTTTTAATGGAAGTACTGGGGATTGAACCCAGGACCTCTTGCATGCTACGCTCGTGCTCTACCACTGAGCTGTACCCTTCCCCAACTCCATCTTTTTGAAGAGAGTAATTTTTAAAGTATTAAAAGTTAAATTTTTTTATTTAAATATTTTTGAAAAGATAATATGTTCATATAGTTCAAAATTCCTAAGATACAAAAAGGCAAACAAAATCCCCCTTCCCACGCTATTACCTGGCTTCCCCATAAAAGTGACACATTAGGGTTTTTTTCAGTGTGTGACCAGTTATTTTATGCAGATGAAAGTAAGTATATGTATTCTTTCTCTGTTTTACACAAGTTAACATGCAGTCTTCTTCATCTTGCTTTTTTATTTAATATTAAATTGGGATTTCAATTTAAAATTGAATCTGTTTTCAAGTCTGTGGACAAACTTGGAGGCAAGCATGTCAGTGAATTCCCTGAGAATTTTTGCAGTATGTGTTCCTATGCATGCTTTTTACTGAAAGGAAAAGAGTAGATGAAAGTAGCCTCACAAGTTTAGTTTATAACTGAGGTCTGTGTGTGTGAACGAAAGAGAGAGGGAGAGAGACACCTGGATAAGTGTCTAGATTCTGGGGTCTCATTTAACTGGGAAAGAAAAAAAGAGTCAATGATTGTATCTTTGGACTGAAAATAAGGGTGTAGGTGAAATGATTTCTGTTTGGTTGGAACGAAGGAGTTTTGTTGTCTTCATTGTCACTATTCAGTTTGTTACATGAATGTTTTTATTTAGCGAACCTGAGGAGTAAACGTGTGCTGTATGACTAGGATATGATCCAGACGGTCTAGATCTGCGTATCTCTGTGTATCTGTGTATCAGATCAGCGGCATAACCTGTAGGTGCTGTGCTGGCAGTGTAAAGATGAGCTCGAGGGACGTAACCCTAATACAGATAGGGATTTGGGAAGGGTTTTAGCAGGAAGTGACACTGAATCACACTGGGCCTTGAAAGCTGATTAAGAATTCACAAAAGTAGGGAAAATTTGAGAGAAAAAAATTATTTCATAAGATATTTCTATCAAACTTTTGACACCACTTTCTGACCTGCAGGTGACGAAGGGAGTATGCCAGCAGATATAGCCACATTACTAAAAACGTCAATGGGCCTGTGAAATAAAGAATTGTTAAATCCTAACTGATGAGGAAATACCAACTTGGTGCACTCAAGGACATTTACATTATGATGACCGTGGGGTTTATGAACATTTATAACTTTTTATAAATTCCATATTACATTTCTCATAGTATGGACAACTTTTTTGCCACTAACTGAATTCTTCAGATGCTTACATGTGAAATTAAAAAAAAAAAAAGGCCACAAATAGGTAGTCCTGAAGATGTTGAATAATCATTTTACAAAAAAAACAGTTTTCTGAATGGGGATTAGTTGGTGACTGTTTGTAACAAATATGCTAATGCTTTAGAAATGTCAGTATTTTTGTAATTATTTCTACCTCCAAATATATATATATATATTGTCTTTCACTGGATAATGTGTGTAGATTTTTACATGTGCCTTATTTGACAATGCTTATGTCTTGTTTTTGCTTGTCTCATTTGAAGTTTTTTTTATTATGTTTAAGGATGCAGCTGTATAGATTATATAGCTTTCATTTTATTGCTATTTGAAACAGATGTTCACCACTGTCAACAAGAACTCAACCTGAATTTAAGGTGGCATTCCATATACTAACACCCCCAGGTCCTCCCAAGTACTTCTGTTAGAACGAATTTGTTTGGGTAGGCACTAAGTTGTTTTCCAGTGAATAGTAAGTAATTAAAGAAGCCTTTATCTTGCTCAATGGATTAATTCCTTCTGTTCATTTCCCAACTGCACTAACTGTGCTTATTACTCTGCCTATTCTTGTGCATGTTTTCATTGATTTCCCTCTCCTGGCTTTTGCTTCTCTTGAAACTGTTGCCCAGTCATTTTTGCTCCAGTTCTCTTTACTCTCTAAACAGTATATTCCTGCCACGTCTCCAACAGCAGCAAAATGTTTGTGACTTTTTTCTAACCTGGCAGAACAGATTAACAAGCTGTTTCACTTCAAAGCAGACTGAATGTGACTTCGTATTAAGGCAGCATTAGGTACTGCATGGAAATAGATCATTAACTTTAAATTCTTATCAAAATATAATTTACCAGTTTCCAGAGTTTCCAGTACAGGACCTCCTAAAGAGAGAGCCATTGTTCAATTCCAATTCAGTGTGGGTGACAAAGTGAAATTTAGAAGTAAAGTTGTCTACTTAATACTTAACTCTTTATTAAATCTTTCTTTAAATTTTTGCCTGTCAGTCTATATTGCTGTTTTTATTATACATCAGTTTCTTTGTATAACTTGTGAGTTTCATGTGTTTTGTTTTATTATGTAAATATCATTATAAATAAACTTATTTATAAATCAAAGATTTGTTAATTGTTAGAGATTATACTTTCAAGGCATCTTGACTTCTTGAGTTTCTAAGGTAATATAATCCTCTGGCATTAGAAGGTTAGTGAAGCTCTCTTACAGTGTTTCTTCAGATATTATAGACTCTGAAAACTCACAACTCAGTAGACTTACCAATTTTGAAAATATACTGAACATACTGGTTCTCCCAGTAATGCTCTATTATGTTTTGGGCTTAATAAAAATATTTGTGATCATAAGTTGTATTTTCACACCCGTTTTTAATAGTTTCTAACCCTCCCTCCCTTTACCCTTAAAAATACATTATATTGAATACAGATGAGATGATATTGTGTGCTTAATATCATCCGTTTCTCAGTAAACTGGAACTTAATAGTTTGGATGTGTTCTCATTAGTCCCTTTATTGGACTGATGTCTCTAAACATCACAATAATCCATTATCAGTAAAGAGAGCATATGAAGCCACAGTTGTTGGAGTAATATCTTGGCCAACTGAAGCAACTTTTATTTTTTAATACAAGTCACACAGAGACAGAGGACATATGTGTTTTTATAACTGTATTCCTGACCCTGTAGACTTGTAACTTTATACTAGTAGGTATCTATGTTGAAACATTAATGTTGTTCCTAGTTGTTGGTGTTATTGTGTAGTGGTTAGATAGGAATATTAGGAGATTGGATTATATTATATTATATTATATTATGTATTATAATATATATTATATTACATTACATTATATTGGATAATGTGACATTAAGCAAAAGACACTTAAATGGTCCATAAAATTTAAAAATTGATTCTTTTAACTCTTCTTAAAGGTACTTTTTTTTCCTGATTGTAAGTATAATATGCAATTCAACTTCTCTGATTTATTCATTCTCTCTCACACCTGCTTACTTGCTCATCGAGGGGATATTAAATTTAGGTACAGGATAGGGTAATGGAGTGTGTTGTTCTTCAGTGGAAAAAGATGACCTGAAAGTTATGATGATGCTATGATTGAAATATTTCCTTATGAAACCTGCTGTGGTTGCATTTTATATTTGAATTAGGATTTGTGTAAACAAGCGGGAATGATTATCTTATTTTTATAATTTAAATAAGCATTTAATTATTCACTGTTACTAAATTCTATTTTCATTAAGGCTTGCCAGAATGTAATTATGTGGAGGAAAAAGAACATGCATAAGAGGGAAGAAATGTTTCTACCTCATTATCTAGCGTATTATTTGAATTTATTTTGTGAAAGGTAATTTTTTCTTTAGTTGTCTTGATGACAGATTGAGTACTTTGCAGTGAGAGTCGCTTACAACTGATCAACATTTATTAACAGCCATTAATGATAAGAAAATTAATCCAAAGAAGTAAGGTACTTGGGAAATACATTTTGTTTTTGTGTGTAATCCTTAATAATGTATAAGGTATTTAACATTTTTTTCCAAATTTCATAGAGCATTGTTGGGAGGAACTAAAACACCTTAAACAAGATCATACTTATATGGACTTTCCTTTTTCTTTCCTTTCTCCTCTCCCACACTCTCTCCCCATTTTTGGCTTCTCAACTACATTCTCCTTCTGCTCTGCATTTCATGTAGAAGATCATCTATTTTATTAATCTGTTTCCTGATATGATATACTAAGATTAGACAGTTCAATATTAGTAATATTAACATAAACTGAACTAAAATTTGATGTTCCAATGTAATTATGTTTTAAAATAGGTTGAGGGTAATCTAACTAAATATTATTCCTGTTCAAATGACTTGTTTATACAGGCAGTTCTTGCTTTCCACAGTAGACCAGGACTGTAAAAATGAGTGCAAGTTGAAATTGTGCAAAATAATAATAATCATTGGGGAAAATGATTGTTCAGTGACCTTTAAAATTTAATCAGCACATATAAAATGTCAGTTATAAATGTGTAAGTAAATGAACAAAGTAGTAAAAACCAATACTCAGTACACTGTGAAATATTAGAAACATTGAAGAGATATCATTTTTGTAAAAAATTAATCAAAAGTAGTTTGAACAGTACCTTCTTGTTGTAAAACTAGCAAGTTAGCCTTTTTTTTTTCATATCTTAACAAATGTCATAATCCTAAATTTGGATCAGCTTCCAACATTTTATTACTCTTTTAATGTTGTGAAATATCTCTGTTCTTTTTCTTTTTAAGTAGACTTTACTTTTTAGAGGAGTTTTAGGTTCACAGCAAATTCAGCACAAAGTACAGAGTTCCCATGTACCCCTGCCCCCGTGCAGAGATACAGCTTCCCCCACTATCAGCATTGCACACAGAATGGCACATTTGATATGATCAGTGAACCCACATTGTCAATCATCGAAATCCATAGTTTACATTAGGGTTCACTCTTGGTGTTGCACATTTTATGGGTTTGACAAATGAATCCATTACAGTATCATACAGAATGGTTTTATTGCACTAAAATTTCTCAATACCTATTCATCACTTCCCCTAAGCCCCTGGCAGCCACTGATCTTTTTACTGTTTCTGTAGTTTTGCGTTTACCAGAATGTTAGTATAGCTGAAATCATGCAGCCTTTTCATATTGGCTTCTTTCACTTGGTAATATTCATTCAAGTTCCCTCCATGTCTTTTCATGGCTTGATAACTTTTTCAATTATCCACTTTTGTAAAGTGTCAAGTGGGTTTTTCACTGAGAAGCAAGCAGTTTAACTACACACTTTGCTGACTGTGTGTGAATGACAGATGTGCAGTGACCAAGACTACCAAACTCTGAAAGAAGTGACGTGATTGGTTGTGATATACATCTGTTATTTACATAGTGATTTGTGGACTGAAGAGCTAGAAGCAAAATTTATACTTTATGTGTTAGTCACAGTTATGCTATACTAACTGAAGTACAAACCATTTGGGGGAGAAAATGTGTTATGTAACTAAACCATTGTGACTGAGATGCATGCATGTCAGAGCAGCACAAAGCAAGGCCTGCCAGTATTGTAAACTATTTTTCCTCAGTTATAAATGACTTGAAGCTATTCTGAAAAAAAAGGTGCCAGAAACAAAACTCTTGGTTTCCTCTTCCTTTTTTATTTTGTTTTTATAAGTAGAATATGCAAAAGTCAAAACCTTGATGGAACTGGGGAGGGAAGTGTGTAGATTATGTGGCACGTTGATGTAGCTTATCATCTTTTGGGAGTGATGCTGTGAAGAATAATGAAGTTGGAGTCAGCAGGCATCACCTAGAGTTTGGTTTGCGGCCTTTGCTGTATCCAGTCAGCTATGGCAGGAATGCTTTGGACTTTCCTGCGTAATGTCACCAGCCTGGGATGGATGTCCAACAAATCAGGTTTAAAGACCAAAAGTGTGGTACTGCAGATTTCCCAGTAGAAGTCTGCCCAAGTTACCTAGTTTAAAGGAAGCAAATTTTCATTGGAACATAAAAGGCCTAACTTCTTAATCTGAAGGTAGTGTATGACAAGCAGTGGGAAAGCTGGACAGCCCCATGTAAAACAATGATATTGGAACACTCCCTCACAGCATACACAAAGATTAACTCAAAATGGCTTAAAGACTTAAACATAAGACAGGACACCATAAGTCTAGAAGAAAACAGGCAAAACATTCTCTGATATAAATCACAGCAGTGTTATCCTAGGGCAGTGCACCAAGGCAATGAAAATAAAAGCAAAAATAAACAAACGGGACCTAAGTAAACTTAGAAGCTTTTGCACAGCAAAGGAAACTATAAACAAAAGGAAAAGACAACCTATAGAGTAGGAGAAAATAATTGCAAACGATGCAACTGCCAAGGGCTTAATTTACAGAATATATAAACAACTCAATAACAAATAACCCAATCAGAAAATGTGCAGAAGACCTAAACATTTCTCCAATGAAGACATACCAATGGGCACATGAAAAAATGCTCAATATCACTAATTATCAGAGAAATGCATATCAAAATTACAATGAGGTATCACCTCACACCAATCAGAATGGCCATCATTAAAAAGTCCACAAATGAAAAGTGCTGGAGAGGGTGTTCAGAAATGTTTACTCCTCCTACATTGTTGGTGGGATTGTAGTTTGGTGTAGCCACTATGGAAAACAGCATGGAGATTTCTTATAAAACTAAAAATAGATTTATGATCCAGCAATCCCACTCCTGAGCATGTATCTGAAGGGAATTCTAATTCAAAAACATACATGCACCCCAGTGTTCCCAGAAGCACTATATAATAGCCAAGTCATGGAAGCAACCTAATGTCCTTCAACAGATGACAGGATAAAGAATCTGTGGTATATTTATACAATGGAATACTACTCAGCCATAAAAAAAGAATTTGCGTTGCATTTGCAGCAACGTGGATGGACCAGAAGATTGTCATACTAAGCCAGACAAAGACAAATATTGATACGATATCACTTACATGTGGAATCTTAAAAAATTACACAAATGAACTTATTTACAGAAAGAGACTCACAGACATAGAAAACAAACAATGGTTACCAAGGGTGAAAGGCAGTGGGAAGGGATAAATTGGGAGTTTGGGATTTGCAGATACTGACTACTACATATAAAATAGATAAACAATAAGGTCCCACTGTATAGCACAGGGAACTATATTTAATACCTTGCAATGACATCTAATGAAAAAATATGAAAAGGACTATATACATATACATATACACAACTAAATCACTGTGCTGTACACTAGAAATTAACATACCATTGTAAACCAATTATACTTCAGTAAAAATAATAATAAGTAGTGTAAGTGAAAATAATCTGTAATTACAAAAGCAGAATGTGTATATGATAGAAAGTTACAGACTCCCAGTGCACAGAGGTTACTCATATTAATACCTCTGTGCATGGTATTTTTCTATGCATGTGTGTGTGTGTGTATTTTCACTAAAATGAGATCTTACAGTACATACTCTTGTAACTTGATTCAGTCTCTGCCTCTCTGTGATAATACATTTTCATCTTATTTAATACCCAATCAATACTTTTCTATTTCAAAAATGTTCTTTATAAGATAAAGCAGAATCCATCTCAGGACCATGCATTTCACCTTGTTATATTCTTTAACTTTCTTAATTCAGAACAGTACTCTGGCATTTTTCACTGAACTAGACCAAATAATTTTAAAATTTGTATGGAAACACAAGAGACCTTAAATAGTCAAAGCAGTCTTGAGAAGGCAAACAGAGCTGGAGGAACCATGCTATGCTCCTGTAGAAATCTACAGTAACCAACACAGCATGGTACTGACACAGAACCAGACTCATAGATCAATGGAAAAGCATAAAGGGCCCAGAAATATACCCATGCACTATGGTCAATTAGTCTACAACAAGAGGCAAGAGTATACAATGGAGAGAAAACAATCTCTTCAATAAATGGTGCTGAGGAAACAGAACAGCTATATGTAAAAAAATGAAATTAGAATGTTCTCTACTACCATATAAAAACAAACTCAAAATGGATTATGGACCTAAATATAAGACTGGAAATGATAGGACTCCTAAAGGAAAACATAGAATACTCTTGGACATAAATTGTAGCAATATTATTTTGGATCTGTCTCCTAAAGCAAAGAAAATAAAAGCAAAAATAAACAAATAGGACCTAATTAAACTTAAAAGCTTTTGCATAGCAAAGGAAACCATCAACAAAACAAAAAGGCAACCTGTTGAATGGGAGAAAATATTTGCAAAATGATATAAGCCATAAAGAGTTAATGTTCAACATATATTAACAGCTCATACAACTCAACATCAAAAATACAAACAATCTGATTAAAAAATGGGCAGAAGACCTGAATAGACATTTTTCCAAAGAAGGTATGCAGATGGCCAGCAGACACGTAAAAAAAAGCTCAGCATTATTAATCATTAGGGAAATACAAATCAAAACCACAATGGTATTATCACCTCACACCTGTCAGAATGGCTGTTATCAAAAAGATCACAAGTAACAAATGTTGGCAAGTATATGGAGAAAAGGGAACTTTTGTACGCTGTTGGTGGGAATGCAAATTGATGCAGCCACTGTGGAAAGCAGTATGAAGTTTTCTCAAAAAACTAAAAATAGAACTACCATATGACCCAGAAATTCTGCTCCTGGGTATATATCTGAAAGAAACAAATACACAAATTCAAAAAGATACATGCACCCCAATGTTCACATTATTTACAGTAGCCAAGATATGGAAGCAACCCAAGTGTCCATTGACAGGTGAATACTATTCAGTCACAAAAAAGAATGAAATTTTGCCATTTACAGCAACATGGATGGGTTTGAAACCATTTATGCTTAGTGAAAGAAGTCAGACAGAGAAAGACAAATACTGTATGGTATCACTTACATGCAGAATCTAAGAAATACAACAAACTAGTGAATATAACCAGAACAAAGAAGCAGACCCACAGATACAGAGAACAAACTAGTGGTTACCAGTTACATGAGACATTCAATACTTTATTATAAAATAGACTTTGTGTAGATGATTTTGCCCAATTGTAAGCTACTGTAAGTGTTCTGAGCATATTTGAGGTAGGCTAGGCCAGGCTATGATATTCAGTAGGTTATGTGTATTTTTTGACTCAAGATACTTTCAATTTATGAATGATTTATTGGGATGTAACCTTACTGTTAATTGAGGAAAATCTGTAATAATTTGGCTCCATAGCATCTTCTAAAAGTCACCAAAGAATCTTTGGTTTTGAGGTGTGTGTGTGTGTGTGTGTGTGTGTGTATTTGGTGGCGGTGATTATCATACACTCATGGATTAATTCATTTTGATTTGTTTTAATCCGCTGCAGCTAGCATTCTTATTGAAGCTTGAGTTGTCCCATGTTTGGCCAGTGGGAATCTCTTTGAGGTGGCTGCTGAGTTCTTTTGATACAACCCCAGTCGGTTTGTTTGTCTGTTTGTTTTGATAATTTATTTGGTTCTGGTATGAAAAAGTATTCCCAGCTCATGTTTTACATTTCCTGCCCCAAAATGAGAATGAGCTATTTCTTCAAGAAGCCCTGGTTCTTTTTAGTATTCAGAGACCAGAATCTGGGTCCTAGGGTACCCAGAACAGCAAGGTTGGTCATTTTTTCAAGAAAATGAGATGCAAAATGCTTTTTTTCTTTATCCTAAGATAAAGTACATCATGAACCAAAAATGGTGTATGATTATTCTTTTTTGTTGACAGAATATCTATAATGAGATGTCTACTCAAATCATTGTGTTTTACAAATAATAATCTTTCTTAAACTAGTTTTTACTAAGAAGAGTACACAGGTACTTCTCCACAGACTGTGCATCAATTTGGCACAATCTCATTTGTTTCACTTTGCTTTTGTTTTGCAGTGACAGCTTTTTTAAATGATTTTGTTGTTATATAATTATATAAAATATTTTAGTTTGTGTTTCCAAAGTTAAGTCCACCAAAAATGTTTATTCCAAGAAATTTAGCCTTTGTCCCTACTCGCTAAGCTCCTCCCTCCTCCCTATGGGCAACACTTTTTTCAATAAGGTTTTATAAGTTTTTGGTATGTAGATATAGATATAGATATATAGATAAAGATATAAACTTGTATTTTTTAAGATGTAAAACATACTCACAGAGTTACCAATAAACCACTCTTTTTCCCCTAAATATGTGTCCAAATCTTGCAGAAGATGAGGTGCATCACACGTAAGTAGCTCCTTAAACATCTGATCCTAGGAGAGAGAGAAAAAGACCACTTGAAGGATAATAGGAAGAAAAATAAATAATACGATTTGAAGAGGAAGTAGATTTTTCCATCTTCATTTTCCCGTGAGTTCAAAAAAGAAGAGGAGAAGCTACATGTTATTGGTGGGTGGTTGTTTTTTAAAATGTATGTCATAGAGATTCAGGTTTGATTCTCTACAGACCTTATTTCCCCCTTTATTACTCATGGATTAAAAAATAAATATTTTTATCATCAGTTCTTATAGTTTCTTTGCATATAATGACTAAATATTTCATCCATAAAATCTTTACATGCTTTTTATCTTAATTTTTGTTAATGAAAATTATTCCATTATGTTTTTACATTTCTAAAATTCCCCCTTTTTTTAGCCTCCCTCTCTTTAAAGTAAAATAATGTAACTGAAGATAAAGAAATTAATTTTAATTTATAAGGCTAGATTCCCCCAGTTTGGCAGTCTTTCATCTCACCATTGTGCTTAACAGAAGTTAATTCATAATAAATCGTTACGCTCTCGGTGCTTTCTGGATTTCCTCTCTTGACATTGTGCCTTAGTGTGAGATTTGTCTGCCTTGAATATCATCTATAAAATCCATCATCTGGATGCCCCACTTTTAATATAATATGTAAGGTATCATCACAAATCAAAGAATATCCTCAGAAGAAAATTTACAGATACATCTATTTTAAAAAGTTATCTTTATGTTTTTACTTGGATCTCTGATGGCCAAATGATTTATTCATGTCCTCTTTCTTGGTAAGAAATACTTATTTGTTTATATTGGGCTAGTTTGTATCATGGATGTGAAATGTAAGCCAAATTGAAAAAAATTATAAAACATGTATATGACATTAATTAATATTCATAAGTGGCCTATAATAAAATCCAGCCTTTATTGAGGTAAGTCAGTTAGTGGATAAGTTTCTCACCAATTTGCTGATTTACTTCCTGTTAGTATTATGACTTAGCCAGGTAATATAGATTACTATAACATACTGTCTTTTATTTGTAGAGCACAGTTTGCTAAAGAATCACCATATATTTACATACATGTGCCAGATTTCACAAACTGGAGCTTTGGAAGCTTGTCATTATTTTGATTTTATATGCTCTCCACGGTTCTATACCTCCTTTGTATATAAGGTTCTCTCTCTATGGTGAATATATTCATAGTTCTAAATAAAATAGTGCGAGTCCTTCAGCCCCTTACACAGAATTTGTGAGCTGAGGTGCAATGGGCCCAGAAGCAAGTGGCACTTCCCACAGCTCAGCTGAGCATCAGTTGGGGAGGTAACAGCCAGCTTGGCTGTCCTAGAATAGCTAGAAACAGGGGGGAGTTAAACAGAGCAGGATGTAGCTGCTGGACGGCTTTCCAAAAACTCCTGAATACTCACCTGGGTAATTCTGTTACTTTTTCTAATGTGCATTTCCACAATTTAAAGTACACCAGTGCTGTGTATATGCAATTCCAAATAGAAATTTCTCTGCACTCTTGACTTCTCCTTTAGCCAGGTTCTCTTTATGTGTCTGGTTAATCATCTCAGTCTAATGAAATGTAATTGCTAAACAGCATAATTATTAGTATTTAAGAATCATTTTAAAACTCACCAAAATAACCTAAAGAAGATAAAATTTAATTATACATCCTTTTTAAAGTGCATTTTCTGATAAACTCTAGTGGTGGACTCTTAACTTGGTGGACTCAGAAATTTCCTACCTCCTCCAGAGCATTATAAGGCAGGAGGTTGTCACCCTGAAAAGTCATTGCTATAGTATTCTATCAAATGATCTTTAGCAGAATTAGGGAGGTTTGTGTATTTCTCCAAAGCACCATTTTAAAATTCACAGTACTAAAAGCATTTAGTATTGGAAATGGGCCACTAGCATTCCTTCAATCCTGCTCATCCTTCATCTCCCCACCCACCACCCCCTGCCCTGTTCTTCAGATGAGGAACCTGAAACAGATGCAAAGTTTAACCACAGAAACACTAGTGCCAAGTGCAAAGATTATCAATGTGACCAATGCCGAGAGACATATTTTGCCTTATAAATTAAATTTAAATTAACTTTAAAATGTTAATTGGAAATAGAATTTTAGCAACCAATACTGAAACATTTATAATCGTGTATTTGGTAGTTTTTTTAAACACATAGAATAAGAGGACTTTTTTCACTATCCATTCTTCTTTACTGCATCAATATTCTGCTTTCAAAAATTTTACCTGACCACAAGGTGGCAGCAAAGCAACCCACTACGGAGAGACAAGCTGATGCGATACAAAAGAAGTGTGCGTGTTTCATTGTCTACTGCAAGTTCTTCTTGTTAATCAGATAATCAGATAGCCAAGCTATCTGCAATATTTCTGCAACATGTCCCGCTTTCTGATGGTTTATTCATGAACTTGGATTATGTCTTGCGAATTTTTTTTAAGGTAGGTGGTATGTAACAGCATTGTAATTCAAACATTAAGCATTCCTCTTAACATAAACATTCAAAGAATATTTTCCTCTGGGAGGTAGCCTCTGGTGTGGAGCCTCTGCCCCAGAAAGGTACAAAGCAGAGAAACAGAGATGGGCAAGCCCATGTGGAACAAAAAGCTTTAGATACTTTTTTCTAAATTGAGGATTATGCATCTACTTGTCTCTGCATTTATAAAGATATGTGAAATATAAATGTCATGACTGACAAATAAAAACAATGAGCACTGAATGGTATGATAACACTGTATTAATTATAACAACTAATATTTATTGAACACTTTCTACTTAGCCACAGGTACTTATGCAACCATTTCATCCTCCCAACATACTTCAAAGCAGATTCTGTGATCTCTCTACTTTACAGACAAAGAATGAAAATTTGATAGGGAGTTAAGTGACAACTGGTAAAAAGAGAATCAGGATTCAAGCCTGGCAGTCTGACTCCAGAGCCCAAATGTATTTCTATCATCAAAGCTGGGCTTTTATGTAAGACTTTGTTCTGGTTACTCAGATGTGTGTGTGTGAGTGTGTGTGTGTGTGTGTGTGTGTGTGTGTGTGTTTCTCTACACACACCTTACATTTATGTCAAGGAATCAGTACATGTGAATACTTTTATGTTCCAAATATCTCTATTCAAATCAGAGGGTCCTATTAAACAAACAGTATTTAGAATAAATATGCTTAAGTACATTGATAAGACTGCCACTTGTTTTGTGCTGGGGCTTTTGGATATAGGTCTTAAACCATGACATGCACGTAAATACTCGTGCACAGCTGTTTTGAACGGCTGCTGGCCCCGTGGCATTACACCCGGTGGTTAAGAACGTGGAGGCTGAGTCAGAGTGTCTGGGATTTGAATTCCTTGTGCACCACCCACCAGCTAAATAACCTTAGGCAAGTTATTTACAGTACATGAACCTTAATTTCTTCATCTGGAAGACGAGGATAACGAAAGTTTCCAAAATTAAAGTGAAGAAGGCTTGATGATAAGAGATACGAACACTGGGGATGTGCCCCAAGTAAACAAAGGAGTAAATAAAAACAGAGGGTGGCATCCAGGAAACAGGACTCCAGCTCAAGAGAAAGACATTCCTGGAATGGCAGTGAAGGGAAGTCCAATGATGACAGCTGGGCAAAAAGCCTAGACAGCTCTCCAAAGGGAAAAGGACATCTCTGGCCAGCCAGCTCCAAGAAAATAATGGAAATAATAGGTTACCTGGTATCATTTACTCGGTGGAAAATTATATCGGCAGGCATTGAGTAGTGTGGGAAGGTTCAGCAATGGAAGTAGGAAGAATTAAGCAAGTGAAAAAAGGCAATTACTAATTTGAGGAAGAAAGTGAGAAAGGAAATATAATCAAAGTATACTACCATGCACGATTCTGCACACTATTTGTATACGCATATTAATGTAATGACTGAACATGGATTTCACCACAAAATTTTAATATATTGGGAGTTTGGGGGAAGAGGAGCAGAGAGAATGACTACATAAGAAATAAATTCTCATTAATTTAGTCTACTGAAATGACCTAAAATTAGTGAATCAAAGAAAGCCATATTTACATATCCTATAGAAATATGAAGATATGGAAATCCTAAAGAAACAGCTGAAAGTGTTAAAATGAGGGTTGCATCTGAGGAAGGGTTAATATGAAGAGGTAGGACTGGGAATCACTGTAGTACTTTGTTTGAAACTTTTTAATATAATTGGATATTTTAAAACCATGGTATGTCTTACTTTGATTTTTTTAAAAAAGGAACTTTTAAAAGCACCTAACATAATGTTTGGCAAGAGGAAATGATTAATAGCAGTAATAGCAAACTGATCACATTACTTTTACATCTTGTTTTTTCTCTGCCCAAGGAAAACATGACATGAAATCGTCCAACGTGTCCACGATTGCATCAACTTGACATTGTTCCAAGTCTGTTTTTCCAGCCAAATCTATGGAATAGAGAGAGGCCATTTTAAGACCAAGAATATGCTCAATTTAACTTACTATAGTAAAACTTTTTAAACAGGCAATATATTCACATGGTTCAAAAATTCAAAACAATATAAAATAGTATCCATTGAGGACTAACTTCCACCCCTGCCCCCGCCCACTTCATTTTGCTTCCTTACCCACCATACTGGTAACCACTTTCATTAGTTTATTTTGTATTCTTCCATTGTTTCTTTGTGAAAATAAGAATATATATCCCACTCAATACGCACCTCCCCCATATGTCCTAGAGAGCCTTTCTTACAGGTCCCTTAAGGGCATCCTTGCTCTTTTTTCAGCTACATGGGATATCTTTAAGCAGAAATGCTGCAAATTTATTTTATGATCCTCAACAGATTAGGTTTGTTTCCAGTCTTTTGCTAGTACAAGCAATACTACAATGAATAACCTGTTATCTTTTATCTTGTAGAAGGAATTATTTTTATTTTGCAGATAATTTTTGTCAGGAGCATTTGTTTTCTTCTTGGAAACTAAGTTTAAAATAATAGAGGAGGTTTTTTTTTTTTTTTCTGTCATTCATTGATTATCATTTTGTTAAGGAATCATTGGTCTTCCCAAATATTTTCCCATTGGTGTCAATTTAAAATGCTTCAGTGTGGAAGCATTTTAAGATAGGTTGCTTTTGTACAACTGTATAAATTTGCTAAAAATCAAGGAACTATATACTGACAATGGGTGAGTTGTATGTTAATTATACCTCAAGAAAGCTGTTAAAAGTGAAAGAAAATGCTTCAGTAATTTGATTTCTTCTGTAAACTATCTATATTTGTGAGTGTGTGATGTTCAAAAGCTGATTCTTCTTTCTGACCTTGGAAAGTCCTTCCGAATTGTATCATAGGTTCTCTTCACTCATTTTCATCCTTACTCCCTACTCTGACTTCCACGCGCAAGGCTTCAGTCAGTTTTATGCAGATGACTCTGTATTCAACACGTTTAGTCCTAAATTCCAGGTCCATATCCTCAGCCTCCTTTTGGGTAATCCTCTGTGTATCCTTTTGGCCCCTGAACTTCCTTCAGCAAATCCCAAAGTGCAGTCATCCTGTCCTACTGCAAACCAGCTCTTCTTCCTCATTCATTCAACAAATAATTACTGGGCTCCAACTGTGCATCGGCCCCAACAGTGGCTCCAGCAGTGAACCAAGGGGGTGAATCCCTTGCCTGCGTGGCACTTATGGCTAACTGGAGAGGACAGACAATGAAAAGGATATCGCAAGTTAAAGGAATTTTTTTTTTTAAATAAAGAAGAGGAAAAGAAGGAGCCATGAGAACAACAGACTATGTCCAACCTGCCATCTGCCTGGCCCTCACTCTTCCTACTCCAAAACAGTGCCCTCCACACGCCAAACCCTGCTTTCTAGCCCTGTGATGATGCTGTCTTCACAAACTTTCTCATATTTTCCTTACTCCTTGTTCTTTTCCATTTCTGTCTGGACTATTTCAATGACATCCATATGTGCATCCCTGCAGTCATGCCAAACTGATAGAAAGCATGGCCGGAATAATCTTCCAAGCTCATAGCTATGGTTATGTTGCTTTTCCAGGTTAAAAACCTACAATTGAAGTCAGACATGCTAGCAAAAGTTTGGGTTCAGACATGTCTAATTTTTCAGCTGAATTCCAACAAGGGATTGGGAGCAAGGAAGTGCAGTTCAGGAGAGTCTGTAGGTCATATAAAATAAAATTATATTATTGTCTAGGGAACTCATGGAAAATTAAACTGATAGCAATAGTACAAGTATACTTCTCTGGCATTTAATCCCATTTAATCCTATTCTTTGTAGTATAGGGTTAAATAATAAAGTTATTTAATGAATATTAAATATATGCCTTTTTTTCAGTTATCAAAAATCTTAAACACAATAAATGTATTACCTGTGTTTCTGGTCAAATATCTTGCGATTGCTAGGCTCTGGTGAAGGTTAAGTCCATCGACTTCCAAAATGGGAATTTTGCCAAATGGAAGAGCTTAAAATAAAGTGAGCAAAGAGTCAACTTCTAGAGCAAAATCAAGACAGAATATTTCCATTTTACTGATAATGGTGGAAACAAAGCATGATTTTAAGTTACAGAATTCTTGAATATTTATTCTAAAAGGAACATTGGGCACCCTCTAGTGGAATCCTTATGTTTTACAAGTAAAGTGAGTCGTTCAAAGATCTGTTACAGAGTTAGTGACAGAACCAGATCTAGAAACCAGGCTCATGGTGACGCTATACATCATACTATATATCATCTCATAAATTTACTAATTAACTTTTGAAAATATTTTCTTTTAAAGCTTCATTAACTTTTCTGGCTTCTATCAGAGATCAAATTATTCTTTAAAAATACAGTCTGAGAAATATGGCAAGTTTGATTTACATATTGAGTTATGGTAAAGAATTTAGCCCAAATTATTATTTTGATGAGTGACTATTTGACATACATAGTAAGGTAATAGCGTATCTGGATAGATATAGGACAGACTCATAGCGTGTTATTATTTTATCTGTAAATCTTACTTTTTTTCTTATCTAAACGTATTATATTTTTGTCAGAAAGTAATTTGTTACTCTTTAGTATAGAAAAATTATAAGATAAATAAAAATAATTCTACCACATTGCTGGAAAACAAGCCGCTGAAAAACAAGCAACTAGAAAACAAGCCACACCTAAATTTCCATGAGCTTAAAATATTATATTCACACTTACTTGCTTAAAATGCACATGCTTGCTTTGTTTTAATGGTTTACGCAGTAGATGACCTATAACATCTATTATGCTAAAGAAAATTTGTAAGGAGAAATCCCGAGATTGACCATAAGGGCATGAAGGAGGGCAGATATTTCCTTAGGGTAAAACAACGGCCGGTCCTGGAAAGCCAGATCATCCATTAACAGAACTTTGTCCTGGCCTGAAAGCATGCTGTTTAACCCGAGGGAAGTATTTGCTATCTCAAGATGTCCCAGAGGCAATAACAGGATAGACTTAGAAAATTTGCATACCCTGAGGAGGGTGATTGCTCCTGGAAGGAAATTAATTCCTGAAATTAATCAGTTAACCAGCAGGCAGAACTTAGTGCTTATCGCGTGGAATATCTAAAGCCCCACCTCTTTGATCGCATTTTTTTCTGAGTTGTATACTCGACCAGGCTTTCGCACCGCTCTAGATCCACGAGATCTTGAGTCCCCTGGTCCCATCTTTGCTCTTTACTTTGTCTCTTTCTTAAGTCTTGTGTCACCTGTCCTCAGACACGGTCCTGAGCTGCGCTGGACGCAGCACTACATAATTATACCATTTCAATATTTTAATTATTTTTCCCTATATGTATAAAAACAAAATCATAATGTATATAGTGTTTGTAAACCATTTTTCATACGATAATACCTTTCTGAAATTTCTCTATATCAATGAAACACCATCTTTCTAATGATAGATACTTTGCCATATGAATCATCACAATTTCCCTAACCAGTGGCTTAGCTTGGGACATACAATTATTTTTGAAAGACAGAAAAGAATAAAGTTCCACTTGAAATCCTGTGACACTGACACAGCTATTAGAATCAAACTTCAAGTGTCTTTCATATGTACTGAGTAAGTTCAAGATGAACTAGAGTTCACACCAGGAATAAAAACTTCTTTGAGTATTTATCTATAAGTGGGCCACATACTATTCTGAATGTCTGAGATACTGCAGTGCACAAAACAAAGTCCCAAATGAAGCTGACATGAATTGTGATCCCTTATTTGAAGCAAAGTATGTGATCAAGAGGGAATTAGCAGGGGGAGGTGGGTATTGCTCAGTGGTAGAGTGTGCTTAGCACGGTGGGTTCAATCCCCAGTATCCCCATTAAAAAAAAGTGGGGGAGAATTAATACGCCTAACATTTGGGGGTGGTTCTTCATGGGCATCATACTAAATATTTAACATGCCCATTAGGTCTTCTGGTACTTACAACAACCTTGTGAAGTAGGAATTAATTACTATCTCATTTTATAGGTAAGGAAATGAGATGAAGAGAAGTTACATAAATAGTCCAGATCACACACCTGGTAAAGGTGAGATCCAAACTGAGGTCAGTTAGAACTTTTGCTCAGCTGTTTTCTAGTTCTAAGAGCCATGTTTTGAGAAAGACATTAAAAATCAGAGCAAGCCAAGAGGACTGTATCCAAATTAGAGAGGGGTCTGAAAACCATCTAATATGAGGATTGAATGAAAAATTTAACACTTTCCACTGAAGAAGACAGAACAAACTAAGTGAAACATAAAAGCCACCTCCAATATGGCATAGTTATCAAATGGAAGAAAAACTTTTCTTATTCTGACTATCTGTAAAATGCAGGACTAGAACCAAGAAGTAATTTTTGAAAGGACTGATTTTAACTCAAAATGAAAAATAATGTTACCATTGGAACTTTTGACAATGGAATGTGTTTTCTTATGAGATGGTAAGCTTTCAGCTACTGGAAACGTTGAGCCAAGCTTGGGATAATTGCCAACAATTGGAATATTGGGCTGCATTTAGCAAGAAGAAATTTAAGAAGACAAATGCTAAGTCCTTTATTTGGTTCCAAAAAAAAATAATTTCAGGGTGTTGGAATTGTAACTTAACAGGAACACCTGTCAAAAAGCTTTAAGAGATTTAGTGAAGCTGAATGTAAGGTCTCAGTGTGCTTTGGCTGCCAAAATAGCTACTGTGATCTTGGTAAAATGTCTCAAAATAATGTCAAGGCTTGTGCCAGAAGTGATGGTCCCACTCTGCTCTGTGCAGTTTTTATGCCGGGAACACTGTGTTCCTCTAGAGGCACCACACATAAAATGGCAGACACAGTCTAACAGGAGCTTGTTTTACTTGGATGGTGAGGAAACCCAAACCAGGGGAAATAAATGGAACACTCCAGCAAGAGAAGAGAGTTGCGCCTTGGACCAAAATGTAATTGCAGATCTCAGATAGTCCATGGGAAACAGAATTTTAATCAAGAAGAGGAGTCAGGGGTAGGAAGGCTGAACTGAATTTCACAATGATGACCAGAGAAACAATCAAGGAAGTTCCAGAAGTCGGTATCTAAATAGAAGTATACATGAGCATGAGTTAGCTAGGGACTCAATTCTGAGTTCAGCCAAAGACCTTTATCCTCAATCAGAGCATTTTCATTGAACGGACTACATAGCAGTGGCTTTTTTTCTATGATGTCTTGAAGATACTAAATTTCTTCAGACAATTGGATGTGAGAGGAATATTAGTTTATTATCCATGAATTAACATTTTAAAGTCCAAGACCAATGTATGAAAGCTGTTTGGATAAGGAAGTTTCTTTTAAAAGATTTCCTCCCTTCTGCTTTCTATACTCTCTTCCCAGAATTTCATGGAGATGTTGGACCTCCTAAACTGATTGATTCTCAATTTTCCTTATCTTTTTTCTCTTATTTTTTTGTTTTTCCCTATTGTACTTTTGGGGGGAGTTCCTTATTTTTCATTGTATTGATTTGTTTTTGTCAAATATTAATTTTCATGAACTTTTTAATCCCCTAACATTCTTTTTCACAGCATCCTGTTCTTGTTAAGAAAGTATAGAATATCTTCTCTTTTCTCTCTGAGGATTTCATATTTTTGAAGTTTTTTTCTTGCTACATCACCTTGACACCCTCAGAGAGGTTTGCTTTTAGGTCTGTTTTATTAGAAGCTTTCCACATTATGGACTAATTTTTGACTTGCCATTTCTGTTTCAAAGAACAAAGAAATAAAAGCTAACTGGAATCTCAGGGTGGATGAGAAGGGCTTGCCAACATGGGCTGGACCATTTCACTGAGATCTCCCCATCTGTTAGGCATTTTTCTTGGACTGGTCAGTTTTCCCAGAGAGAATTCCTCCTATTTCCTGCCTGAGAGATATCAGCCTGGTTTCAGTTGATTGTAGAGCAGGGGAAACGGCTTCTCCTTCTGGACTTCCACTGAATGCCACTTTCCCTATAGCACTGTGTCCTCAGACATGCCTGGTGTCCTAGAATCCTCTGGTCCATCCTCTCTTGAAAGTGATCTCCATACTTCTGCCAGGGAGACAGGAGGATCTTGTTGTCACACTGCTTCCTCACATTCTTCTAGGCAGTCCTCCATCAGCTCAGCTCTTAGAGTTATCTGTTGCAACCAATTCCTGATCCTTTAGGGGCATCTCTGGAGTCACTCAGCTTTCCTTCTCCCCTTCCAGGCTTATATTTGAGCATCACTAGCCTACTAAGTCACCTTACCATTCCTTGACCTGCTTTCTAGCTTCCAGAATTTTGCTCTCATATTTAAGGTTGATTTCTTTATCTCTTGGTGGGGGAGGGGTGCCTTTTTCTCAAAAAGTACTTTAATATTATTAAAGGAGAGAGAAAATATAAAACCTGTGCACAACCTACTAGGTTTGACCAGGAAGAATTTTTTAATAGAAATATCCAATGATATTCTAGATTACAGTAGGAGGGATGTCACAGAGAGCTTCAAACACCAGAGAGTATTCCTAAATTAAATAGATGAGACCAGATATAATTTGCAATAGAAACTGCTTTTCAATATCTATTTTTTGATTTTTTTTCCTCAAAGTAATAAAATCCTGAATTTTTAGCAGGGCAAATGCTTATCCACAATAAAGTCAATGTTTCCCAGCTTCCTTTGCAGTAGCATATGACTAGCTGACTAAGTTCTTGCCAGGGCAATACAAGCAGAAGTGATGTGGGCGACTTTCTGGTCATTTTGCTGGGAGGAAGAGGTGTTTTCTCGTCTCTCTTTCACACTTTCCATGAGCTGGGATTCGGAAGGAGAGTGAACTATTTACATGGTGTGAATAAGAACCCAGTACAGGTGGCAAATGAACAGAAGAGAGGGAGCCTCGTTCTTGAGAGCTCATGGGGCAGAGCCACTATGCTAACTGGGGCTTGTATGCAAAAGAAATACATTCTTATTCTCTTTAAGCATTGTTTGTGTTGGATGTCTGTTAAAGCGTTTGAAACTATATCTTAACCATCACTAACTTTAAGATCACTTTCAACTCTAAGAATCTATGAAAATATTAAGAAAATGCAGTGATCCATTTTTAATAACATAATGAAAAGTTAAGGTAGAGTAGGGAATGAATAACTCAAACAAATTATATCTAAAAACTAAAAGGCAGACTTTGTCATATGTAAGATCTCCACAACTTGCTATCCATCTTGACTTAATTAATGGCTAAAATGAATACTCCACCTATTTTATGTCCATAGAATTAAAAAGCTCATGTACAAATTCTGATATCAGGAGAAATGCTTGGATATTAATGGTAAAGTTTCAGAAGAACAGGAAATGAGATATTCTATCCCACCAGAGAAGAGTTCTCTGATAAGATAAAGAGTAGTTACAGGGGCAATGACTTCAAAGGAATTCATGCTTCCAAAAGTCATGTGGCAATATTTTTTGTTAATATATAAATTATCATGATTGATAATATATCAATTATATGATTGTTACTGGCATTATCTAGTGCAAATAACTTGGGCCATAGCATTAAATGGACCTGTGTTTGAAAATCAGCTGTACCTTGCTACAGCTGCGAACCTGGAAAAGTTACCTACACTGTGTGCTTCAGGTACCCCAACTGTAAAATGCAAACAATAACACATCCCATGTAGACCTGCTAGAGAAATTAAATGCAATAGGGTCTGGAGAGTATCTGCCAGCCGTAGATAGTCTACAAGTACTCAACAGCTGTTTTCTTCAGCTTCATCTTTATGTACATTTTTAATCATCTAGTCTTCAAAATATAAATTTTAAATATATAATTTTTAGTTAGTATTTCTAGGTAACATGGCAAGCATCTAGATGACTTACAACTTACTGAGAACCACACCCTGTTGTTTAATGTAATCATATTTCTAATTCTTCCTCATTGTTCTCAGTGCTAAGTAGCATGTTTCATTGGGTTACCTAGCCAATTTGTAAATTTGTTCTTTCCTCTGATCAAAGAGATCCCAGTTTTATTCAGGTATCCACCTCTCTCTCATATAGTCACAGGCCTCATGAAACTTGGTTTCATCTCCAGCTTCAGAGTTGGACTAGATGGTTCTAAGCTTCTTCCCACCCCCTTTGCCAGTGATGGGTTCAGAAATGGACATGTGACCCAATTGAGCCAGTGAGACACAAGAGGTTTGCTGAGGTCTTCTGCGGAAAAGTTTTCTTCATCCTTCTGGGAACACTTAAGGAAGCAGAGCCTCCTCTTAACTCGGCTCAGTGTTGCGGCTGCATGCTGTGAGGTTGGAATTGCAGCAGGCATATGTTGCTGCCAGCCTTGTGATGCAGCCAACACAGGAAGACAGATAAAGCCATCCTTTGAAACCTAGATTTTCCTCTGGATTTTCAGTTATGTGACACATTTCATTTCCTTGTTATTTAAGGCATTTGAGTTTGTTTTTCTGTTAGAGCAGCTTTTCTGACCCGTTGTCAAATCATTTTCCACATCTGTAGCAAGCCCATCCAATTCCAATGATCACAAGTTTGCCTTCAGTATTCCCCCGCTTCAGCTCTGCTGCTGGGGCTTCATGTTGGGTTATTTTTATACTCCTTTTCTGTCAGGTTTGTGTTTTCAGCTCAAATAGAATTTTCTGGGTCACATAGCATTTATTTAACTTTCCTGAACTGCTGCTTCTCAATGTAAAGCTACATGAGATTAAAAAACCTTTTTTTCTTTTCCCTGAGGAAAGACAAGAGGGTCTAGAAACATTTTCCCTACATACATTTTCATGAACTACTGTTTGTGCTACTTACTTGATTTGATTTCAGGCCAATCAGCTTGTTCTAGTCTGTGGTCTTCATACTTTATGTCCAAATATGCAAATATGTACCGAATAATTTCTGCTCTCCCCCTCATATTAAAGTAAATGAGTTTGTAGTTTGGCATGATGTAATTCTGGAAAGAGAAAAATAGAAGGATTATTTAAACATCCCTCTAGAGATGTCTCAACATTTTTCTTGGGGGACTTTTTGAAAACTTTATGGAATCTTCTGGGATAACTGGAGATAATTAGAAGATATTTCAAAATGAGTATTATAAATCATGATCCTAATAACATATGGGGAAAACTCGACTGAAATAAGATCATGGCTCTCTCTGTTTAAGAACTAGCTGGAATGTTCCAGGGAAATAACCAAAGTCAAGTTTTATTTATAGAAAGACATAAGACTAAGAGGGTATCAATACACCAACCTTCAAAGGATGGAGTCAGAAGCTTTCCATGTTAAGATGTTTTTGTCCAGCTTTTTGCCACTTGTGAGTGGTGTTTGACATTTGGTTTGTCCTTTGCTTTGGTGACACAGCTGAGTTTGTGAGAACAGCTGGGTAGGGATTGCAAGGGCAGGGAACACACAACAGGCATGGGAACGAGCTATGTCAGCCTGCTATCCCCTCCCTTCCCTCCCTTGTTGCTTTTCCCTCTAGGATTCAAAGGCTTATGGCAATGGTGTTGTCTTCTCTCCTTTACTGCATCAGTGGCGCTGGGGTTTATTGGGTTGCTTGCACCATACAACATACTCCCATCTTGGGGACCTCTGGTGGGATGGGACAACGATGAGCATGTTTCTTTATTCCCTCTACAGAGGAACACGGAAGAAAGGAAACAAACTTTTCTTACATTTCAGAAAGTTAGCTAATACTGGCGATATTGGTTAACGGAGGTCATTATAATTTTGTGAGTTTTCTGTGATTCATATAATTTCATTTCCATTGTCTACACACAGTGAATGATTTTAAGCACTAAGAGTAGGATGTATTGTCATTTTATAATGATTAGGCAACTGAGAAAGAAACATTTTCATTTGAAATTCAGTTCTTCCACTTAGTTTCTGTGTACCTTTTGGCTAGTCAACAAAATCTCTCTGAATGTCAAAGCCCACTTCTTATAAACAGAGATACTAATGTGGATTTGGGGGTTAATGAGTAACACATGTAAAGCATTTAGCACAATGCTAAACACTTAATAATTATTAGTTATTAATAATAACTTTGAATTCATTCTACGGTCAAGAATAAACACCATGAATACAGCACACTGCAAATAAATAATATTTATAGTATTAAGTAAATAAAAATCATAAATGACATTTATTTAAAGTGGTGAGTTTAAATAGTTTATTCTCTCCTAAGGAAATATTTTCAGAGATATTAACAGAATATTACATAAAAAGAAAAGTTGGGCTCAAGTCGCAAAACAAAATTCCATCTGAAATCACATCTCATAAAAGATCAAATGCAAATCATAAAAATCTAGATTGCCAAGCTCCTATTTCACGGACATGCATATTTCATCCATCTGTGGAGAGGAGGACCGGAAATGACTTGTCTGATTGCTTATCTAGACCCCCTCAGGCTGAAGAAATGATGGTGATGGCGATTCCTAGAAACCCATTTCTCTGAGCCTGGGTTTTCCACGCCTAGATGTTGTGAAGGTGGTGCTCCTTTTAGAGACAGAGACCCTAGTCATTCCGTGTCCTGTCCTCTCCCATTAGCTTCTCTAGTCCCCACCCAAGTGAAATGTGGCACATGCCACTTGTATCAATATGTGAGAGAATGTTCTCTGCAGAAAGAAGAATTCACTAGCAAACTAACAAAGCTCCAAGATTTATAGCCCCAAATTCCTTTGAGGGAGAAATATGCATATAGGAAGTTCACATTTGGGACACTAAATGAAGTGCCCATCAGAAATGGAACCAGTTTCCAAGTTTCTTAGAAATGTTGAGCTTAGAAATAAGTAGTGGTAAATACACAAGACAAAAATAGTAAATAAAAAATATAAAGTAACAAGTTTCCTTCTGAAAAAAAGTAAACATTTTACATAATCAAAATAAAGGGAACACTGATGTAGGATGTAAAAAATGTAATTGTTACAATTCCTTGGTCAATTTTTTTAAATCTCAAGAACAAAAATAGTCTTCAGAGTAGAAAAAGTGTCTATCAGTTGCACTTCTTTATTTGAAAAGCATTCTACACAATTTTTTAATTGATTTTTATGTTGTAGGTCAGTGCTTCCAAAGAAATTATGTATTTTTTCTTTAAACATTTTATGTGTATATAGATTCACTTGTGTCCATATGATCAACATTAAAAATTAAACATAACTTTCTCTCATTTGGTCAAATATCACATAATTCTACATAAAAATGAAGGGGTTGTTTGTTGTTAATTTGCAAAATTATGCTATTTTATATTGTATTTCACTCAAGTAAAGGAAACATTTAAAAATTCTTAACACGGGTTGGCAGCTGTCTACTCAGTAAATAGATCTTTAAGATTTGGCACAGGCCTATGGACATCTGACAGGCTTATCTTTCCCTCTAGAACATCCTTTCAACAGTCATAACTCATGAATAAAGCTGTACTTGTACATCATATTTCTGTACTTACTTGCATAATTATATTTTCTACTGAGCAGAAGTCCAGTTTCTTGATTTTTATAGCTGCAAAACGTCACCCTTGAAGACTTGTCCTTCAGGGTACATGTGCACATTTTATAACATGAAAAATAAGTACTAAAGGTAAACGCTGTTGGAAATATTTACTAATTCTAAAAATCCTTTCAGGATTTTATAAGCCTTTGTGTAAAAACTAAACAGGAGGAATTCCAAGTAAATGTTTCAATGGCCAATGAAAACAGACAAGGAAATGTGCAATACAGTCTAAAGATAAGCAGAGAGGATCGTGTCCGGAAGAACAGTTTTCCCCTCACTGCACTTAGCAGTGTATCTGGTACAGTAATCTCACTTTGCTAAAGCCTTTATTTCATAAGGCTGATGGACTAAACGGGTTAAGTTAGCATTCATTCCCAGTGAGGATCAAGCTCAGGGTAGAGCAGGCTGATTGAAAGGAATGCGTGGTTTTGGAGTAACCCCTGCCACTCACTATCTGGATGGCCTTGGACAAGTCACCTGTTCCTGGCTTCACTTTCCTCACCTGTGAGATGGTAGTGAAAATACAGTGCTTGGCACATAGTATTTGTTGAAAAACAAAAGAGAATAAAAAGGAAGAGAAGGAGGCAGGAAGTGAGGGAGGGACAGTTCCCTCCCTAACAGAGATGAGAGTCCAGCCTTGTGTCGTTTGATTGGACTCAAATCCTAAAGACCACGTTCTTTCATCCACTTTTTCTGTGGCAGGGACACAAAAGTGAAAAGTTATATAAAAAGAAAATATAAAGTTAGAATTAAGAGCACGATAAACTTAGCCTGGACCAAAATGAATAGAAACAAAATGCCGTGAACAGAACTCAGAATTCTGAGAGAAGCCGTGGTCAGCCAGGAGTTTAGCTTCTTCAAAATAACGGGGAATGAAAATCCTCCACACACGCAAGATGGGAGAGTGGAGAGACATACTGCTGGAAACCGGAACCCCGCAGGCTTTTCTACAAATTGTTTAAAAAGGTCAAATTGCAAACCTTTTGTAAAACTGCTAAAGACGAAAATATATGGAAAGTCACAAATAATTTAAATTACAAATAAAAAGGGATCATAATAGCAAATAAAATAGATGATTAAAAATCATAAGGTAACACTACAAATAACTGTCACAGAATCTGAACACTTAAATGGAAACCCTGAGAAACACAAAAATTAACATAGTCCAATAAAAAGAAACTGAAAGCCTGCATCTGATAATGAGTAAAGAAATGGAATCGGTAATTAGTCACACCCATGAAAGACACCAAGCCCAGATGATTTTACAGGTGAATATTACTTAATCCTCAAGGCAAAGTAATCCTTATCTTTTAGAAGTAGTTTCAAAGACTAGAAAGACGACAGAAGTGCAAAGATGTTAAAAGAGGAAGATTATAGACTAATCTCACTTATAAATATGATATAAACATCTGTCGGGAGCCTTAAGTGAGTGGGCCGTGGGGCCCAGGCCAAAGTTCACAATAACTTACACCTGGTAAGAGGTAACTGTACGCATGCGCTAGGAGCATGAGTCCGCATTATGAACAATGCGCATGCGCCCCTAGCATTATAAAAGGGCAAGTGCGTACACCTGAGGGCTGGCCGCGCGCGTAGCACCCACTCGTCCTGCGGTAAAGCGCTCCACGTCACTCCTCGCGCCTTCTTCCAGTTGGGCAGCTCACCTCCTCGAATCCCTCTTCAGCCTCCCTCGGCTGACAACATCCTAAAAAACGTACTAGCTATTCAAATTTAGTGTATAAAATTAAATGTAATGTTGGGCTGCACCCCGCAGGCTGGTAAGCCTTGTAGTTGCCCAGCCTCGAGACTGAAGAAAGAGCCCGGAGACGTTGACAGAGACATCAGTGGTTACTGGACAGGGGATCTCACACATCTGAAGTGAAAGGTCCTGGAGCAACATCCCACCATGCACGGCAGACGACAAGCAGGATGCGGCAACACGCTTCACTGCTCTGGGAAGGAGGAGGCTACCATTTATAAAGGGAATTGATAACAGGTTGGCTTATCAGTTACAGGGAAACCAGTAATTGGGGCGGGGGACAGGCACGTAGGCAGTTGCTAATTCAGCCCATCTAATTAAGAGGATTGGATAGTCGTGTGAGGGAGGCAGACCTGGCAGAGCAGGGGATGTAGAGAGCAAGAGAACAACCATCATGAGTGTCCTGACCATTCATGTAATGGCACAATAGGGTTTATCCCAGGAATGCAAGGTATTTCAGCACCAAAACATTCATCTGTATCCTATACTACATCAATAGGTTAAAAGAGAACAACTGTAAGCCATCTTATCTTCTCAATGGATGCTAAATAAATGCTTTTTAAAAAAGCATTTATAAAAGTAATCACTCATTTGTGATCAAAACTCAAAAAAAAAAAAAAAAAAAAAAACCAAAAAAACCAAAACACTTATCAAACTGAGAATAGAAGGAAACTTCTTTAATCTAATAGAGGCTCTACGAAAAGACACAAAGCAAACGTCATACATAATGAGGACCAATGGAAGCATTTTTCTTTAATATCAGGAAAAACAAGGATCCCTATGATCCTAGTATTCAGCATGGTCTGGATGACCTCGCTAATTCAGTAAGATTAGACAACAGTAAATAACATATGTAAGGAATGGAAAGGAAGAGACAAAATTGTCCTTATTTGCAATTAAAATGATTGTGTATATTCAAAATCCAAGAGACTTTACAGAAAAACCTGATCCTAAACTTAAAAAGGAAATGCTAAAGACCAAGACAGCCAAAAAACCCCAACCAACCAAACAAAAGAACAGAAAGAGAGGGCTTCACCTACCAGACAGCAAGACTTTAAAAGCCTTGTACTTATGGTAACGTGGTGTTTGTTCAGGACTACATATAGGGGGTACACAGAGTCTCGAAACAGAACCTCAGGTGTACAACAGACAAGACATTACCATGGGGGCATACGAGGACGAGACTTTAAAGTGGTTCTGAGACAAAAGAGGAAAAATACACATAATGAAACCCCGACTTCACATAATACATAGAAATAACACATAAACATGACTTGATTGACCCAGGCAAACTCCAGTGTCGTGCTGGTCTCTTATTCCCTGTTAGCTTCACACTCTGAGCCCTACCACTGTCATTCTGTGTTAGGAATCCCATGCAGAGGAATCTGCATGTATTCTGTGAAATGATAAAGAAACAAGAAGTAAAAAGTCTGATCATGCTTAGGATCTCCTTTACACCTAAAACACTAACCACTGGTTTCCTTCCACCCCAAAGAAAGTCGTGTGAAGTTCCTGATTCAGCAGATAAATAACTTACTTAGACTTCTGTTTGGAAAATAAGGTACACATCTTCTTGAAGAACAAATGAATGCATGGCTAACAAACACCCTGGATAGAAATTTTCACGTGTGAACTCATATGCACATAGTCATTAAGTGCAAAAGAAAATATAGCTTTTAATTTAAAAATTAAATGCTTTACATAAAAAGTAAGAATATTTTTGAAAAGTTCTATCTCGGGTATTTCATTTCTCCTAGGTTTGTAGCTCTTTTTACTAGATACCAACATATTTTAGCTGGTTAACAACAAAATGCAGGAATCCCAGAGGGGATTTTAATGCAGTCATTGAAAATACAAGCTATTATAATAAAACCATTGAATTTTAACTAAGCTGATATTCTAATCTATATATTGCTGTAAGGGCACAGTAAAAACATAATCTCAAAAATTCTAGTGTCTGTGCCAGAAAGGTGACAACAATCCAAACTCAATTTTGTAGCAAAAGAGGCTAACATTCAATTACTTTGTTATGCACTTTAAAGATTTCAACAGGTAACTGAAAAAAGGGAAAGAATTTTAGGAGTAATTTTGATGGCTAGAAAGCTTACAGATAAGAAACTAACAATTCAGTCCAAAAACAGGTCACAAGGCAGTTAGACATGCACAGAATATGACAGTCATAAAAATAAGCCCTAAAATGAAGAGTGAAAACTATCTCATTTCTAGTCTTTGTACAGCTCATTCATATCACTTACTTGGGCTGTGTCTCTGTGGGGTTTCTCGTATCTTCTGTGCCCTCGTATGGGACTGTATCTTGGGTTTATATGATGAGTAAGATACAGTCACAAGCCAATGAGAGATGAGGTGACTTCCACATAAGTCTCTTCCTTTATGTCTTAGATGAAATATGCCTGCCAAAATGTGCAAGTCTGCAAAGACTTCTAGTTATTCTTGGAATTTTATAGGTTCTCTGTGTATAAATAACTTAAAATATTTGCATACAGTTGGTAAAGTCAAAGTTATAGGTGCTGAAGTGTGCCTCTTGCTACACATTTATTTTTAAAGTCTTAGAACTACAGGCACGTGGAGGAAATGAAAACTGAGGGCAAGTACACCATCCTTACAAATACACACATGGCTTGCTGCCTGACTTCACTAGATCTCCTTGGTGCATCCTTGGCTGACCACCTCCTCACCGGAACCCGTCTCAGACAGCCTCATCTTTACCTGCTCTGCGCTTATTCATCACAGTGTCTGACAACTTACTGTATTTTATTTGTTTGCTTTCACCCCCCCCTTCCCCCCAGTGGAATATAGGCTGTACCAAGGCGGGCACTTCATTGTTTAATTTAGTGTTGTGTCCTCAGTCTCAACAGGAGTGCCAGGCACATCGTAAGCACTCATATATATTTGATGAATGAATGACCCCAATTTCTATTTCCTCACAATTCATAATTTTACAAGAACTCTTCAAATTTTCATTGCTGCTAGTATATTTCACTACACAATTTTCTCAGAAGGGCTGAAACCAAGTCCGCCTTCACCAACTTCCTTTCCCCAGTTTATAATTAATCTCTCTGTTCAAAACAGTATTCCCTCTCCTGTCCTCTCTGACCTCTGTTCAGTGCTATGCTAACTGAACACTCATCAGCCAGCGTCAGAGGGCTAAAATTGCTGTTGTCAACAACATTGTTAACGTACTGAAATTACTAATAGGTATCACCATTAACCTACAAACTCAGGGTTGTTTCTTAAGGGCAAAATGAGCTAGCAAGACCCCTGAGCATGGACCACCTGGCCAGAGATAGCCTATGACTCTCAAAACTACGATTAAGAAATGTCACAGGAATGTCACAAAACAATGATTAATCGCAATCTCTTTGTTCTTCCTTTTAAAATAGACCCCTCCTAACTCACAGACCAGGCTGGAGTGGATCTGAGGCTTGTCTCCCACTCCCTTGCTTGGCGTCCTGTGATAAACGCTTCCTTTGTTGCAAACTGGCACTGTCAGAGCTGGGCTTTCTGTGCTGCAGACACATATGCCCTCTGCTTGGCTTCAGGGTTGTATTTTTTAAAGTAAGCCCGGAGGGGAAGATTCCCCTACATCTTGTTGATAATCCTTATACAGATTAGTAACAAATGCCTATATGTTTCAGAAATAAATTTTTTCGGTCCTTGGTACAGGAATGAATTCCAGCTACAGTATTAGAACAGTTCAGTGAAAAGATGCAGTGAAATACCTGCCTGTGCATTATTAGACCTGAAGGTTACACATTAAACTTTCTAGTGACAGTCTGTCTGGCTTTCAGCTTCCAGGAAGTGACACTCACAGGCAGCAATAGAAAGCTAGCAATCCTGTAATATTTCCTAAGTGCTTTTAACTTTGAAAAATGTGTTTACATCCATTTATTATAAACATAAGAAATGAAAATAAGTATCTATATTAGTCTGTAAAAAGTCTAATTAAGGAGACACAAGTACAGCCCGTTACCTGCCAGAAAGGTATCTATAGCTCAAAATCAAGTGCAAATGGCATGGGAGCTGTACAAAGTTAACACAGTGTGTTTAGTATCTTTCACTGAGTTTTAACTTACATTTTAAAAAATCTTTTGGTCCTCACTTCAGTTATTTTTAATCCCTATTTTATAGATGAGGAAACAGAGATACAGGGAAATTAGATACACTGGCCCAGAATTTGGGATGGGATAAGCCTAGGCCTTCAGATGACACATTTAATATTCTTTCCCTACATAATGTTTCAGTGGAAAAAAATCATATATTCAAAAAATAGCACTTTCCTCCTTTTCTATAACAGTTTTCTGCTTCACAACCCATTCTGCTTGGCTGGAGGAAAATAGAGCAACACATCACCAGTTTTGGGGAAGGGGTGGCCATTTGTTCCTTGGTCATCGATCAGTGCAGGCTGTCCTGGAGGCTGCCCACCGTCTCTGGGTGTGTGGGGTTCAGACCAGCAGCCCCTGCTGCTCCTGCAGTATCCTCATTCTGCCCAAATGTGGCGGTTCAGTCAGTTACAACGCTGCCTGAGGTTCCAACCGCCCACCGCCCAACACGACTACTTCTTCGACGTGGTCTTTCCACCTTCCAGGCAGCAAAAAGGGTCCCAGCATCCCTCTGCTCCGGAATCACACAGATTTCCCTTTCTCTCGCTTCTATCCCAGCCCAGGTGGGGATACTGCAAAATCTCCTAGTCTACCACCAGCTGTGGGACTTTGGGCAAGTTATTAAACTCTCTGTCTCAGTTCCTTCATCTTTAGATGAGGGTTTATTCTACAATAAATATTACTGAGTACGCAATCTTTGCTAAGTAATGTTCTGGATAATAGAAGTAAAGCAGTAAACAAATACAGACAAAAATCCTCACCCTCACGGAGCACTCTTAGGATATTAGTAGTAGCTCCCTCACGGGGCTTTGTGAGCATTTAGTAAGTACATAGATACATGCTTCAAAAGGCGTCTCGTGCATAGTTAGAGATCTCTGAATGTTAGCCATGGTTAATAATCATTCACAATTTGTCTGAAGAAAGGATCGTTTTCCTTCGAGAGTCTATGGTGTCCAATTCTTGCCCTCTCAGTGATTATGTTCTGAAACTAAAAGTCTGAAAGAAAAGCTATTGCCAGGCAACTGTTATTTTTCATGCTGCTTCATCCTCTGCTGAGGAAATGAGCACAGAACCAACTCTCTGTTTGAATGGGGAGGCGGGTGTGGGGAGAAGCAAAGGTGAAAAATGCAGGGTGAAAACGCCTTATCTGTCACCTTCTCACATTCTCCCCCAGTGGTGCCGATATTTCTTTGTGCCGTGTGCCCTGCGTGGACACCCTGCACATGTAGATTGGATTGTATGAGAAATAACTGTGAGTAAATGTGACAATTTGTGTGATAATGTTTACACAATCATTGGAAAAGCTTTTGTAATTTAATCGAATATATCTTCCTTTTCTCTGGCAACTCCCAAGTTGGAAAACTCTGACTCTTCTGATATAATTAGCAAGTTCCTAACTGCAGTTCGAAATCCAACATTAACTCAGAGTCCAACTTCATTCTTGTTTTCCTTCTCCTCCAACCTGGGCAATAGTGGGGTCATACAAGGTGCTGATGAAGTCTTCCAGCCTGGAGTACCGTGGGCTGGAGCCCTGGAACAGAATCTCAGCCACACCACGTCCTGGAGGGGACCTTAGGCACATCCCTACCCTCTCTCAGCTTCAGTTTCCTCCTCGGGAAAATGGTGATGATAAAGAATCATTCTTATTTCTCAGAGTTGAAAGGATTAAACAGGTAATCTAAGTCACTCTGTGTTGATTGGCAACTGGTTACTGCTTGGTAAGTATTAGTGGTTATTACATATTTCTTTAATGATGGAAAAATAAATACCAGATCTTAAAAATAGCCCACATACTAGTTCCTCTTTATTTATTTTGGTAAAAGGGAAGTGTTCAACTAGACCTATTTCTACTTTTCTAGCTGCACTGTTGATGGAGAAAGAAGGAAGTCTCCAGGAGAAGCCCACAGAGCTCCTGTCTCAGCTTACTAAGCTTTTTGGTATATTTCATGCAATCAAGCAATTTCCTTTTCATAGTCAGTTATTTGAGAAACTAAAAACATCCAAAACTAAATTATTTAAACCTGGGATTGAGAAGGCAGGAAATGAAGAATCTGTTTCTTTTTCTACTCCTAACCTACTGCGTAGTTGAAATGTGTTTACAAATCTTTAGTGCCCCTGTTTTCCCCGATTTCAACAGTGATAACACTATTTTTCTTACCTGGCTTTTCAGATACTGTGAAGAGTAATACAGAAATTATCTCCAAGATGGTGAGTAAATGCTTTTCTGCTGAGCCTTTGGCTGAAAGGGGACTTCCAAATATAAGCAAATAATAGTAACAGAAGTAACTAATATTTCTTAACTGCTTCCTGTGGGCCAGGCGTTGACAATGTGCTTGCCATGTATTAGCTCATTTAATGCCCACAAAATAGCATCACAAATGGTTACATCACTTGAGTGTGGCTACATAACTGACTAGGACGTGTGATGAAAGCATTTCTAGATATAAAATTCCTCGAACATTTTAATCTTTTTCATGAGATTGCACGTTTACTATTCTGTCAAGAATGGGGGAAATAAGCATTGAAATAGAGTAAGTTAGCTTGCTTTTAAAGATTTTTCCAGAATCAATTATCGTCCCTTCTGTATCATTACAACACACACTGTAGGAGGAAGGACCCTGCATAAATCCCACCTCTGCCTTTACCCTGTCCTGTTATCCAAAAGCATCTCATCTCCTCTCAGAATGTCAGTTCTGGGAAAATAAGAGTTGGCCAAGTGACCTCTAAAGTCACTTTCTGCTCAGTTGTTCAATGACATATTTTTCCCGCTGAAGACATTTCTCTGTCTTACATAAAAACTACGTCCAAAGGGACACAGTTCATGGACTGAGGATTACAGGGACACAAGCTATTTTGTCCTCAAATCTAGCGACAAAGACAAGATACTCAGATCAAAGGAAGGTCATCCTCTCTGATACTCTGGGGTCACATGATGGACTTACTATTTACAGTGACTAAAGTGATGCAGATAAGAGTGTAATTTGGAGAGGATTTTTTGGTGAGATTAAAGCCTTTTCCTAGAACTTATCAAGAAGCAAGCAACCAAACTGCATCTATTAAAATGATTTGCATGTTTTGATTTTTTAAACATATTTTGAAAATATATTAGTGCAAAGAGGTGTGCTTTTTCATGAAATTTTTTTCAAAAAAGAGATTTTGGAGAATAAGAATGTGTCAGAAGATATTCAAGACTCTAAAGGGGACTGACTAATCATAACAAACACTGATACTTATGTTTATCATGTGCCTGGTACTCACCCAATGTTTTAATTTGTCAAGTTTCCAAAACCAGAAAGCAGCAAATCCAATATTTTAGCCAGCTAGTGTGCCTTCAGAATCTTTGCTATTAATCACTGCATTAGATGGTCTCATAAATATATCATAGAGTGATACATAATAAATGTATACCTATAATAAATATAATATACTTATATAAATACAATATACTTATATTTATTATAAATATATTTTATATTTCTAATATATGTATAAATATATTTATATTTATAGTAATTAAATAAGTAACATTTTAAAAGATGTATTTATGTATGTGTTATTTATGTATGTGTTTGTTATTTATATTTCTTACTCTACCAGGCTTCTATCATTTGCTGACACTATTTCTTAGGATTATTCAACTTTCTTTAGCCTAACCATACATATCAAACAGATTTCTGATCTAAATTCTTTCTCCTAAGAAAGTTTTGTTTTGTTTGGTTTGGTTTTAATATTTCATTCTAGAAAATGATTTTGCATGCCTCCGAATCAAACATGTAGGATTTCTGGCAGAATCTTTCAAACTGGCCTGTAATGCAAAAAGAGGAAATTGCTTAGAACAAAGGAAATCAGGAAATCTTGGTTCTGCTGACACAACTAACTTCTGTGTCTATAAGGCAAACAGAGCTCAAGTCAAAGGAGAATTCTAAGTGATGACTACAGAAATAAGGTGCAGCTTCAATCCTTAGAGCACAGGGGGAGGGTATAGCTCAGCGCTAGAGTGCGTGCTTTGTATGCATGAGGTCCAGGTTTCAATCCCCAGTACTTCCATCAAGAAATAAATCAGTAAGCAAACCTAATTACCTCCCTCCAAAGCAAACAAACAAACAAAAAAAAAGTGCAACAAAATCAGCTGTACCAAAAATAAAAGAAATCCTTGGAGCACAGACTTCCATAAGAATATAAAAATAGGGTTTTTATAAGCAAAGGAAAAGCAGTTTTCATCTATAGCAAATTAACAGAAAGATCCAGAGAAAACAGTGAACAAAGTTACGCTAAGAAACATTTTTCTGGCCTGCAAGATACAGTTTTGCTATAGGACTACTTTGGTCCATTATGAGCCTGAGCCATATGGAGAGAAAACACCAGCTGCTAAATGCTGGGACCTTGTCCACAAAGGCTGGAGATGGCATGTTTCCTGGCAGTGTGTACATCCTGCTAACATAAACAGTTTCAGTAGCTCGTGGGAAGCTACTGGCCTCAACTAGGGTGAACCACTGTAGTCTAGGGGAAAAGACTCAGAATTGTCTCAAAGGCCTAGATTTGGAGGAATTTATATAAATGGTAAAAATTCAACATCTGTGGACTGATGTCACAACTAAAAGAAGATACATAAATGTGATTCTGAAAAAGAATTGAATGCTTCCTAAATATTAACAAGATCCCCATAGCCCATGTAACATATGTCAGACACATGGCTCTGTGGTCACAACATTTTTGTTTAATTGCTTGCCACAGTAGTTTTGACCATTTTGCTATTCACTTCCTTCCTCAAAATCTATTTGTTATCCTCCCTAAGTTCTATTTCTTTCAAAGAGAGAGACCTGCCTCAATCAAATACTTCTGTTTAATCAAGGAATGAAAAGTACACACATAAATGAGTAATTAACACAAGACTATCGCTTCATTAACATTCACACAACCAACATGTATTGAACACTGGGACTAGTACTGGAAGATGTCTCCTGTAAAGATTTTTTTCTTGTGGTGTCTTGCAAGAAAACTTTGAAAGGAAAAACTCTGTAAGACAATTTTCAGTTTCTCATCGCTATCAAAGATGCTTTGATAGATAGGTGTATTCCCTTTCCCATGCAGACTGATCCCACTACTGGTTACGCTCTTCATTAAGATAATCCAGTTCTCTATAATTTGATGCAACACTTGAAAAGAGGATCTGCTAAACAACTGACAATAATTTTTTTTATTTATTTGGCAAGCATATTTTTAGCATATGTTAGTAAATTTATGTTTTAGTTTTTTAGTGGTTCATGAAATATTGAGTGACCTGATTCAATTTCCAAAAATTCCAGACTAAGGAGCAGATCTTAGATGAATGGAGGCTTGCTAATTGCAGACATTTGGTAAGGCTCAATTTGAAAGACAGTCTTCCTTTTCTGCAAATACATAGAAATTCATGTAAAACTATGTTACACGGACTTAAACTTAATGTGCTACAATGTTTTTGTAAGTGTTCAGAAACAAATCTTTGTCTTTTATTTCTTCTAATCTAGTGGTAATCCCACGTCAATTTTAAATTTCTACTTGTTTCCTGTTTTAAAACAGCAGGTAAGAGGTAGGTGTGCTCTGGAATACAGCAAATTCTCTTCATTTAAACAGTTCAAGCAAAATGGTGTTTAGATGCCTATCAGCTACCAAGATTAAGTCGCTGTTCATGGTTCATTTTGTCAATTTTGGCAAATATAAGGTACTACATTCTTTTTAAAAAAATCAAAGTCATCTCTTATCTTTTACCAAAGTCGAAGACCTCTTTTAGCATCCTATGAATTTCAAAACGTGAAGTTTGAACTTGAGCCAGTTGAGTGTTTAGTTTTAGTTCTCGTTCTTTGGATCCTATTTATAAAGTCCTATTTATAAATTCAGAGAATAAGATAGAAAAAAATCTTAAAAATGTGCTTTGTAAAAAAATGTGTTGAAACTTTTTCCTGTGTTATCTTAAAAGTTATATGATGGATGTGCTCAAATTAAGTGTATGGCTTGATCTCCTTTTCAGGAATGGAAAAAATCACTATTCTTATATATTCCTATACTTGAAGTTTTTATAATTGTTTTCTCTTTTTATTTATTCATATCTAGTTTGCATCTTATTGTTTAAACTTCCAAACTTGTTCTTTCAAGCAGCTGGCTAAGCATGACATATGAAGACACATGTTAATATGCCCAGCCCCACTAAAAAGACAGTATGGAAGATCTCATCAGCAAGGGCAAAAAGAAAGGGAGGAATCAAGAGTATAGGAAACATTGCAAAAAATATTTTGGCAGACAGGTAGCAAGTGGAGGAGTGGCATTTGATTAAATCTATGTAGTCAGTTATGACCCAAGTTTCCCTAAAGGTGGGGAGGAGGACATACACTGAGGAGATGCCGTGCCAATAACCCTTAAGAATCCATGACCTCAGGACCCCAGGACCCACAAAAGTGGACTTGAGATTCAGGACAGGAAAAAGGACATTGGTCAAAAATCAGCAGAGAAAGCATTAGAGCCCTGGTTGCCCTATCCTTTCTCAAACCACCACTGCCCACTAACATAGCCCTCTGCTTTAAAAGGAAAGAAAGGGAGAGAACCTTGGAGAAACAGAGACAATGTAAAGTATGAGGCATAAAATCAAGTATTCTAATTATTTAATAATTTTCTTATGGTATATAGTTTTCAAAAATAATTTCCATAAAAATTTAAAGTGAGAATATTGCAATCAATTCAAATATTTGGTATGCTTATTTCATAATAGTGATAGTTGTAGGGCTGTTTAAGGCACACAGCAAATCTGTAATGTAAATCTTATTAGACCCATTGTACAGATGAGAAAATTAAGGCTAATAGTGATTAAGCAGCTTACCCAAGGTCACACAGCTATTAGGTAGTGGTACTAGTACTCAGACTCAGTGCCATTGATCACAAGCCTTATGCTCTTACAACTACCCGAAAGTGTTTCACAAAGTTTTGGTTTACAACCATTCTGCATGGAGAGAAGATTCTTCAGGATAAAGAAGTATAGTGGACCATTCCCTACAAGTTTAGAACTTCTTATTACTTGGTTGTTTAATTTGATTGATAAACTTCAAATTTAAAGGTTGATATAAATAGTCTTAAATATTATTTTTTCCTAAAAGCTGCAAATACACAAAATTAAATTTAAAAATGCAAGTTCACTGGACAATGTAAGTCAATCTTACCAAACATTTCTTATCATTTTTCTATTAGTCATTTCCTCTGAGACTTGTTTTTCTCTGTGTCTAACGTTTCTAAACTCATCCTCTGATGAAAGCTTTGCTCTGGGTAATAGTTGAGACCAAAGTACCTAATATTTCTCTCCATTTAAACATTACCTTAATATTTTTTTGTATTCTTTACCAACATTTGTCAGGTTGTTCAAATAGCAATTTGCATATTCACATATTGATTCTCTATAGGAATAGTTGGGTGGAGCCATCACTCAGGAGAGTTGGGCTGAGGTTGTGGGTGGAGAATTGTGTGGGATGGGCTGGGGTCGGGGTATGAATTTGTAGGAAGATCTGGAAAGAAAAACCTTCCATCATGTCTTTAGTCCAGCTGCCATACCCAGCATTTTTAGGCAGATTAAATAAAATAAAAAGTCTATCACAAACAATAAACAGTCGGGAAAATCTGCACGGCAAAATGCTTTGTGATCATATACAAATGAGGGAGGGGCAGTGTTACCTGGCATAAAGCAGGCGATGTTAAGGACAGGCCGAGGTCCTTGAATGTGTTCCAATCTCCATAGCCTGTTAGCAGCGGTGGAAAACTGTTCTCCACCCCACCAACTACTTGCCTGACTGGGAAGACCCTCAAAGTTGTAAGCCGGGGCCAACATCACAGGTCACTCTTTACTAGAAACTTCTGGAAAATGCTGTACGTCAACTATGCTCCACATATTTTCCTTCCATTCTAGTTTCATAATATTTTCTGCACAGGTTCCTGACAATGTGTTAGGTGCTAAGGTTTGCAAGTCATGTGTAAAATGCTGTAAAAGTCAACCTTTTCAAAGGCCCCCAATGAAACCCAGGAAGCATGTTAAAATGAATTGCCTGATAACATTTCTCTCTTCTTTTTTTTCTACTTTATCTTTCCTTTTAATCTATTTCTCCTTCCTGTAGAGATATTTTTTGATGTTTCACAGTAAAAGCTCATTTTTCACTGCTGAAAAGAAATTCATTATGTAGGTGGTGGTAAAATTGTTACTTTATTGGTAAATTTAATCCTCTATGCCACTGTGCAAAATTTGTGACTGTTTGCCACAGATGAAATGATCACTTTAGTTCGCCCACGTATATAATGACAACGTTCAGGCAAAAGCAAGAAGACAAAGAACTTTCTTTGATTCGTTTGGCCAGTTTTTCCTTCTCTCCCATGGTAAATATTTTGTACATAAATCTTTGTACAATCTTTTCTATTTTAATTCCTAGAAGAGGAATTGGTTACGTGCATTTTAAATGATACTGCCCATTGCCAGACTGACATGCAGAAAGGCTGCACAAATTTATTGTCCAGCTAATATGAGTTAATGGTAATTATTTTACTCTTTTTTTTAATTCCATGGGTAAAAACAAACTCATAGTACTTATTGTTTTGTTTTGTGATTTACTTTTTAAATCTTTTTATTGTAAAATGAAATACATATACAGAAAACCACACAAAACAAATGTGCATCTTAGTGCATTACTATAAGGTAAACACAATTCTAACTACTAACCAGATCAAGAAACAGACCTTTACCTGTCACCCCACTGAAATTTCCCTTCAACATACTCCTTCCTCTTACAAGTAACCACTATTCTTGCTTTTTGTAGTAATCCTTCCTTGCATATATTTGTAGTTTTATTATCCAACTAGCCTTGCCCATTTAAAAAAAAACTGATTTTTTTAATGTTTGTTTCCATTTTATTTATTTATGTTTTATTGAGGTAGCATTGGTTTATAACATTATATAAGTTTCATGTGTACAACATCATATTTCTTCTTTGATTCAGAATCAAGGTAATGTCGCCAACTCTACAGCCAATCCAGTAATATTATAATGCCTGTCCAAGCTGAACTCAAAGCTCAAAGCATTCCTCCAACTCAAGAAGTCATATATGAACTCTGTTAATTCCATTCTATACAAATATTTGGAGACCAGATGTCATCTTGAAATCAAAGGTGTGGTTATCTAACTTGGTAAGAAAGATGGAGGCTGAATGCTTCACAGCAAACCATTGGTGTTTTCTTTTTCTCAGTTTCTTCAGATGTACCTTTAAAAAATAGAAACATTGTGATAGAAGATCTAAAAATTATTTGATGAAGTGGAATACTGATCACTCTTGTGCGTAAGTGATAATACTATTTTTACACTGTGGAATTCTTATACTATTTTATATTGGATGAAAAGATAATCCAGAGTAACTTCCTGCTCAGCAGGACTGCTTTACGTCTATTCCCAGTAGGGCTGTTTTCCGGTGCTCCCAGGTAGAGAATTGAAAAACAGAACAAACAAAGCATACGTTTGAACAAATTTAACTTGTATGGTGATCTCAGATACACATTCTTTTAAGGAACTGTGAAGTAATCAAGTTTCTTCAAAAAGACACTTTTAGGGACTCAATTTGGGAAAAGCCAAACCTGTATATACTCTAAAACTACTCATCCATTAAGATAGTGAAAAATCCCTGGGATGGATGGTGGTGATTGTTGTACAACAATGTGAATGTACCTATGCCACAGAACTGTACACTTAAAATGGCTAAAATGGTAAATTTATGTTATGTATATATGTATTTTTTTAACCAGCTAAAAATACTTTTAAAAAAGGTTTATCCTGAATAAAACCAAATTGAAAATATTCTCTAAATTGAGTTTGAATTTTCATCATATTTGGTTTGAATCTTGAGAGACTACCATACCAGTGGTTCTTAAGTTCCTGCCAAAACCTTTCTGAGTATGTTTGGCTTGGTTTTGGAGGATAACATTTATTGGCTACATAAAATATAACTCATGTCCTTACTGATTCCTTAAAATAAATAAATAAATACACTGTCCAAATTGAGTTCAGCTTTGAATTAAAAGTCATATCCCTAGCTCCATGAAAATGCCTATTGCCTTTCTAGCACGTGTCCAATACTTACATTTGTATTTGCGAAACAATTCCTCCAGAGATGCCACATGACTGCTTTTAACTGAAACATGTTGGACTTCTTTATCTGATGTCCAAGACATATAAAAAATATTTGTATGAAAAGCTGGTTAATGGTTCAGTCTGTATTCAAGCCTAGTTATGTACACAGCTCAAATGATGTTCAATTCTAGTCCATTGAGATCAATGCTCAATAGAATTGATGGTCCTATGATCCAGGAGATTATTATTAAGTATCTCAAGTAGGATTCTCAAACCAACTGGCTATGTTTTTGATGTAAAGCTGACCCTACTTTTTATCTGCCAGAGGCTCAGAATGTTATTTACCAAATTTTTTTCATGATAGGCCATAAAGTATTCTGCAGTAAGTCTAGGTTAATACATTGCTGAAAATTTTGGCTTGATTTTGGCTTTATTTGAACAATTTTCTGTTGTAAACAATTTAATATAATTCCAGCTAGTTATAGGTGTTCTTTTTAGTTTAGATGTGTGTTTAAGTCTGATCATGCATAAAGTGATTACTATCCAACTAAATTCAAAAAGGCTTGTTTCAAAAGTAATATTTCAATTTTTAGTCAGTGATAATCATTTTAAGGGTTTGTTTCCAAAAGAAAAATACCATATTCTTCTCCAGTGTATCTCATGGCATGTATGTAATTAGTGGCACGCTATGCAGGATATTACCAGTGATGATGCTTCCAGTCAATATTTCAGTCAGTACTATCTAATGATCTCTAATCTTAATTCTTCAGAATTAATCTGTTTGGCCTTTCATTTTGGCCTTCGTTTTGAAATATGTGGCTGCCTTTTATGGTTTGATTAAGTTACTGTCCTTCATTTCCTCTTTTTTTTTTAGGTGAAAGTAGGTTTATTTAGAGATCCACACTCCATGAACTGAGTTGGGTCCATCTCACTGCAAAGGGAAAGCGACTTAGGAGATACATACTCCATAGGCAGAATGTGAGCCATCTCAAAAGTTGAGAGAGAGAGAGAGACCGAGAGGTGTACGGGTGTTTAGTTTAAAGAAAAAGCAGTTACACACTCCATAAACAGAGTGTGGGCCGTCTCAGAAGGCGAGAGAGAAAGCGACTTTTTTGGGGTGTGGGTAATTGGGTTTATTTACTTACTTACTTATTTTAATGGAGGTACTGGGAATTGAACCCAGGGCCTCATGCATGCTAAGCATGTGCTCTACCAGTGAGCTATACCTCCAACCCCATTTCCTCTTAATAATACTCATAGTTTGAGTAAATTACTGGTACCAGGCATTTTATAAGCACTTTATATGAATTAATTTATTTAATCCTCACAACACCACTGTGGGGTATGTGTTAGTATTATTATTCCTGTTCGATAAGTAAGGAAACAGAGGCTCAGAAGTTGTCCACATTCATACAGCTAATAATTGAAAGAGTTAAGATTTGAACCCAGGCAGTCTGTCTTTAAAAGTGTTACTCTTAATCCCTAAACTATAATACAGGCACATCCTGATAAATTTCTTGCCTTTATCTGGCTTCCTGTCTTGGCTTTGCCTCTTTGTATCCTATGCTCATATATTATATGACTCTTGGTTGATATTGTTTTGTTTTGTTTTGATTCTGGCCTTTACAATAGTATTTTAGTTGGTGAAAATAATACGGCAGAGGGCAGAAGGATGTTCCTGGTTCAGTTGCTTCACTCTGAGTTAATGGCTCTTGGTCTCCTTGTCAATTGTGACTAGCAGTCAATAAGCATTGCCCAAGTGGCTTTGTCATACAGAAATCAGCTCTTGTAGAAATGCAATAGAATAAAAGATATCACACATGTGTTTTTAAAGTATTCCCTGTGGAGATTCCATATGAAGATAAAATAGACGAGCACAATAAAGGCAAGAAAAGCTGAGGTCCAGCATCATTCATAAGTTGTTTGTGGTGAGCCTGAGAGTTGGCAGCAAGGCTGAGAGTAGAGGCTACCTCTTCTGACTACCCATTTAGTGCTCTTTCCATTCTGATCTCAAGGACTCATAGTCTAACAATGGGTGCAGGGAAGTAAAAAGATAGTTACAAAATTGGAAATGCGTTAGAGGTGAGCACATGGAAAATGGAATCCAAATGGAGACACTAGAAAATGTTTCCCAAAGGAGATGATACAGAACTTTAGAGCTGACCAGGTAAAGGAATGGGAAAAGGCCCCAAGCAGTGACAACAGCTTCTACAAAAATCCCAGATCCATGAGAGCAGAGGACCTGTTCAGAGACTGCCAGTCACTCAGGTGCCTTGGTGAGCTGGAGTGTGGGAAAGAGGAGGCTGGATACAGGCAGGAGAGAAAGTCAGTGCCTACTGTGTCATACTAAAGAGTTAAAATTTTAGCCAAACTTTTTGGGATGACACTGAAGGACTTTATACAAAGAAGCACTGTGATTAGACTTGCATTTTAAAAAGAGTATTCTGGCAGGAGAGTGCATTGGACTTGGGAGTGGGGAGAGAAGACTGTGAAGACTAAAGGCAGGGTACAAAGAGACAAGAGGAAACTTGGAATGCAATGGAGAGAAAAAAGCAGATTCCAGAAACAGTGAGGAAACAGTGATAATCTTGGAAAACACATGCCATAGGCATCCGCTGCACAACACCAAGTCAAAAATGCAGAATGAGGAACATTCTAGGAGGGTCACGTTGGTGAGGTGAGGTGACTGTGGGACATCCAAGTGGAGATACGTAGTTGGTATATGGTTCTGTGCCTCTGATGCTCAGGAGAACAGTCAAGAGAGCTAGAAATGCAGTGATGGTCAATCATCCACTTGATAAACATCTAGTGAGCATTTACAAAGTGCCAGATACTGTGATAGGCTCTGGAATTCAGAGATGCATCAGATCCAGCCCATCCTTGTCTCTGAGGTCTTTATAGTTTACAGAGGAGGCAAAGGACACGTGAAGAATTAGAGAAGGAAAAAGTTGTAGGTTCTACTATGCAATTGTGTCCAAAGCACGGTGGGGTGGTCAGTTCTCTCTGGGAAAAGTTAATTTGATGCAGTGCTGTGACATTATATTCTCAGTGTCCTTGAAAAAAGAATTTGCATAAATGGTAAAGCACTACCTTACTCAAAATTTTCCTTTGGCATTTGATCCTAATGACTAACATGCTAATTGGTAAGTTTATCTAAACTCTGTTTCAGGAATAATAACAGTAGTTAACTTTTATTGACTGTACTACTACATGTGAGACAATCCAGTCTTCTAAATATTTTAAATTTATTTTCTCCTTTCATCCTCCCACTGACCCCAGAAAGTTAGAACAGTTATAATAAAGAGTAAGTAACTTACCCAAAGCCACCAATTAGGAAATGGCTGATCTAGAATTCAGGCATGGAGATGAACTCCAGATCCTGTATCTCTTAATAGGAAAAATAAGAATAAGTGGCTTTAGAAGAGATAATAAAATGCTTTTCCATCATCAGTTGTGTATTAATGTTGACCTCTCTAACAAGAAAGACCTTTTAAAAAGATATTTAACTTTTTACAAAAAGTTGGTTTGCAAAATATATCTACTGAATAGTTATTTTGGCAGAAAGAAAGATTGTAATGAAGAGGGTTGTAATTCATTAAAGGAAGGTCATTGAGCACTTACTCCTGTGTGTCAAGTACTGTGCTAGGCTCTAGAGATAAACACGTGAGTAAGATATGGCTTCTGCCAATATGTTAGAAGGAAATAATGATTAAACCATTCATTTCTGGTTCCCAATAAAGAAAACCCACCCAAGATCACACAAAGAACATAACCCTTTTTCTCCATAAATTGGGGAAAATCATACACTTACATTACCATACTGTGTTAATACATACAATAATCACTTCATTTGGTTTCCATAATAAAGGCCATTATTAGACCCTTGAAAGCTTTTTAAAAACTTTATCATTGATTTTCTGGGCAGTCCAGAGAGTTCTACTATATAGCTTGATTCTTTTCTGTAATACACCCTTAGCTTTTATGCCCTGGATCTACATATTTGGGTGTATATAATTGATCGAGAATCATTGACATTGTGTGTGTGTGTTTGCCCACCCAGGGGAGTAAATTATCCTCAATTTCCTTGGTTGTGTTTGCTTTTGTTCATTTTTAGCCCTCCAAAATACTTAATGACTAACCAAGAATGTGACCACCCTCGTTGTTACCACATTAAACACTCTTACTCAAGCCGAGACCCATATCACGGGCCCCTCTTTCCTTTATCTTTAAAAAAAAATCAATTCTAGAGGCATTTCCTTTTAGTTTCTTTATTTTCTCTTATCTCTTCAACTCTAACTCTTCTACCAATTACAGCTTTTCTCCCAGAGGGAAGACAGAGGTCCTTAGCAACACACGTAGTCTCTGAACACTGCGGTGACAAAGCAGTGCCACCTTCCATCTCTCGTGGGCAGCTCCAAGGAAAAGAGCATCGTAATGTGGAAGAAGGTCCAACACTGTGATGTTGCATGTATATTTACTTACCTCACTGCGATGCTGTGTGGACAAATACGGTAAACTTGCCTTTAATCTCCTGACTTTAATCTCCTCAAAAGAAGGAAATGGGAATAAGACATCTTGCGTATGAATGTGAAGCACACCATTATAGAAACAAACAAAGAATTAGTCAGTTTTCTGCTAGAAGTTTCATTCTCTTAGTCTGGACCACAGACAGCACTTATCTTCTCAAAGTGAAGTTAATGTTCAATTAATTACACTGTAGTGTGTGCTAGACTTGCTGATGATAATTTTTTAAAGTTCTGTTTGAACAGTAGGTCAGTGGCCAAATAGTTTTCAGTCATGATTATGAAGCACAGTTACTTTTTAAATAGAAATTACTTTGGGTGATGATTTTTATTTTTATTTATTTTTGGAGGAGAGTGATGATTTTTAAAACATAGTTAAGGAAACCACCTCATTAGCATACTATAACTGGTGAGAATTCCAATTTAACTGCTAATCAGACTTTTTAGGTTTGTAAGAAATTGCCATCAAGTTATACTTGAGAACAGAAAGAGGAAGCTGTCCAGAACAATAAGTGAGATCATTAGCATCTGATCTTCCTGCCTCCAGCCTTACTCCTTCAGATTCATACCTAATTTTTACAACTAGATTAATTTTTCTAAATAGAAGTATAATTATGTTACTCTTTGACTCAAAACCTTCAGTAGCTCTTTATTGTCTACAAAAGGTAAGGCGATTGATTATAGCTGTGGTCTCCAAGATTTTTTTTACAGTTAGCTATGCTTAAATAGGAAATAAAGGAAAGAAAGATAGAAAGATAGAAAGATAGAAAGAAAGAAAGAAAGAAAGAAAGAAAGAAAGAAAGAAAGAAAGAAAGAAAGAAAGAAAGAAAGAAAAGAAAGAAAGAAAAGACAGGGAAGGAATTAAAAAAGAAAGAAAACTAAGCACGTAAATATGTATTTCCTCCATATAAAATTACCTAAGTGTATTAGTACAATTATCTAATATCTTAAAATATAATTATCTCAGCACAGAGCTTATTGCTAATCATTGTGGCTTCAGTTCATGTCTCAAATGGCCTTCCTGATTATTTGACTAATTTTATTAGACTACCTCCTCCTCTCATATCCGATTAGATTATCATTTGCTTTTTACCCCCAACACAGTTGCCGAAGAAGGGCAGGAGAAAAGGCAGCTTTGTAATTTCCCTTTGTCGGCCTGTGCTTGCATCTTAATATTTTTTATTTATGTTTCCTTTGTGGGGATCTTTTCATAAAATTTTCATTTAGAATAGTCTAAAATATATTATAGATCAGTTTACAGAAATAGGCAAAAGATACACAGCATGCAAAAACTTTAAGGTCAGATCTCTGATAAGAGATCCAGCCTTGACTTTTGTTTCAGGAAATCTGGCAGTCTGAGGGGCAGAGAAACCCTTCCTAGTAGGACACCTCTCACAATATTGTATAAAATATTTTCCAAAAAGGATTGCTGGTTAATGCTGGCAGAGGAATTAAGGAAATTTCAGAAGCCAAAAACAAGAGAGTGGAAGGCGATCACTGGATATGAATGGACCATCCACGTGGTAAAGAGACAAAGCTGGCGCCCTGATGTTTAGACCTGAGATCTTGGCATAAAATCTGGACACTTAACGGACAATATTCTCATTAGGTAACATAGGAAAAAATTAACCATCCTCACAGAGAGCTATCCCTGCCTCATTCTGTGAAGAGTGAAAAAAAGAAAGGTTCTCATAATTTCTAATCTTAAACCTGCACTCACATGATCTTTGTACCATACCCCGCACTCTCAAATTTTTTCTTTTCTTTTTTTTACTTTAAAGCAATTCTAGATAGTTGTGCTCTCTGGAGGAAAGAAAATTTACCTTAGTTGTCAAAGAAATCTCATAAGAAAAGTTCCAAAGAAAATCAGCTTACAATGAAAAATTAGTCAACACATATGAAAACAAGATACTATGAGTGGGAGTCAACAGAAACACCAACTACTATATTCACTCCTTTAGAACTATCAATACTAGAATTGACAATAAAGGAGAATTAAAATAAATATGTTTAAATATACAAAATAATTCAAAGTATGATGAAAGAACAAATGATTACCAAAATTGATTAAGAAAATTTGTGAAAAGTTTCAAAATGAATTTCAAAAAATGAGAAATATAATACTGACATTAGAAACTCAATATTTTGGCAACATAGCAGATTGGAAATGGCTGGAAAGAAGATTAGTAAACTGAGATAGTGGAGGTAAAGATATTACAAAAATGTACACAAGGATATGAAAGAAAAAGATCAGGAATGTGGAAGATAGAGGGAGAAACCCTTACACACATTTAATGGAAAATCCACATTGAGAAAATACAAAGAATAGGAGAGAGATCTTAAAGAGATAATGACTGAAAAATTTCCAGCTATGATAAAAGATAGTAAGTCTCAGGATTCAGAAGACCACTGAATCTAATGAAGAATATATTAAAAGAAATACAGTCTTTTAACACACAGTAGTGAAATTTCAAAATTCCATAGGCAAGATCTTAAAAGTAGCCAGATCAGTTTAATATACCGATCCATGGAGTTCTCAGCTGCAATAATGGAAGCCAGATGATAGTGGAATTAGATTTGGTGCTGTCAGCCAAGTAGTGTTCTGTCCTTATGCAATATTTGGAAATGTGATGGAGGGGTGTTTTCATTGTCACAATGACTGAAGTGTGACTGGCAAGTTGCTTAACTTGTCTGTGCCTCGGCTTTCTTATTATTATGGGAATAATGATATTTATTTCATAAGATAGTTGTGAAGATTACATGTGCTAAATATATACAATGCTTGACATGTAGTAAGTGCAATGAAAGTGTAACTATTATAGCACCCTGGAGCTAATGTTCTAAAATGCGAAGAAGAGTTAAAACAGTAGAGAATTGTCTGACCCAAAGTTCTAAGGAAGTCCTTCATTAAAAAACATTGAGAGAAAATATTTGCAAATGATGCAACTGACAGAGGTTTAATTTCCAGAATATATAAACAGCTCATACAACTTAATAACAAAAAACCAAACAACCCAATCCAAAAATGGGCAAAAGACCTAAATAAGCAATTCTCCAATGAAGACATACAAATAGCCAATAAGCATATGAAAAGATGCTCAGTATTGCTGATTATCAGAGAAATGCAAATCAAAACTACTATGAAGTATCACCTCACACCAGTCAGAATGACCATCATCCAAAAGTCCATGAAAGACATATGCTGGAGTGGGTGTGGAGTAAGGGAACCCTCCTACACCTTTGGTGGGAATGTAGTTTGGTGCAGCATTATGGAAAACAGTATGGAGATTCCTTAAAAAACTGAAAATAGACTTACTATATGACCCAGCAATCCCACTCCTGGGCAAATATCCAGAGGGAACTCTAATTCAAAAAGATACATGCACCCCAATCTTCATAACAACACTATATACAATAGCCACCATGTCCATCGACAGATGACTGAATAAAGAAGCTGTGGTGTACTTATACAATGGAATACTACTCAGCCATGAGTGGAAGTTCTGCTGTAGGATAGCTGAGGCAGGAGGCCTCAACTAGCATTGGAGATCCTGCAGGCAGACGAGCAGCCAGGTGGTAGAACAGGAGGGTGGATGAGGGGAGCTGTTAGAGGATGGCTTCCCTTCCCACTTTTCCCTCACTCATTTCTTGCCACAAACTGCACAAAAGTGGCACCAGGAGGATGGGTATGAAGAACCTGGGCTAGAGGAAGGGAGGGAGAGAGGGTGAAGGGAGAGGAGGAAAAGATGTCTCCAGAGCAGCTGAGAGGGGAGGGAATAGCTCAGTGGCAGATCACATGCTTACCACACATGAGGTCCTGGGTTCAATCCCCAGTACCTCCACTAAAATAAACGAATAAACACAATTACCTCCCCTGCCCCACTAAAAAAATTGGAAAAAAAATTGGGGGAAAAAACCCAGCAGCAGCTGGGAGGAAGTCCCTCCTCAGTGTTCTATGGCAGGTCATCATGTAAAGGCACTACTTATAAATTAAGCTTAAATACTTTGTGGACTGCAATGCATGTCTTAATGCTAATACATACATTAGATGTTCTTTATTTAAGTTTTACAGTTAAAATTATTTTGAAAGTTTTAAGAAAGAGAGAATAAAAAAGAAAGGAAGGAAGGAAGGAAGAATAAACCAAGCACTTCAATTCATTTTAAATCTGTCCACATTGGAAAATCACACATGTATTTGTTTCAGTTACAGTTATTTTTCTTGTATTTCTCCAAGATTCCTTTGGAAATAAGCACTATTGTAAGTGCACTTGTATGTCCAGGGAGATACTTAGAAGCTTAGTTTCAAATATATGGCAAAATAAATACATAAGAACATTTGGAAATGATTTTTTCCAATCACAAGTATTCTTACCAATGTTTGGGAAAGCACAAAAGAAAGTTTTATAGCTCTCTGGTGGTGCTTTAGGATGAGAAAATGTTGAAAATCACTTTTCTCCTCAGTACTTTATTTATAACCTGTACTCTTTTCTATAAAGGAAAACATTTTTATGAGACTGCAGCTTTAACTGAAGAAATATCTATTCTTATATATCATGCTATTCAAACCATTCTGTGTTCTGATTTTTAAAGTCTTCTTAGTATCAAAGTAATCTTTATAATTTTCTTGGGAACTCTTGACAAAACACTTTTTAGTACAAAGATCTTTAAACATTTCATAGAATTATGTTTTCACAAATTTCATATTATCTCTTTCTGAAATGAAAACTTTAGATGGGGTTTATAAGCCCATGGGCTCACTATATTTCAAGATATGTAGAGATGGTTCCCTTACAAATCTCCCAGGAACCTCAGTTTTAGAATCTTGAATATATACAATGTATTTCAAGACTGACCTTTGGGGAATGAGGCTTCCTTAAAGCGAGATAATACAAGAAGGTTGGAAGGAATTAGATTCAAACAATGACATTCAATTTCTAGCTCACATGACCATAGGAGGTTTTGAAATCAAAAGTCTATTAGACACTAACTTTATTCAAAATAAACCAAATGTCTTGCAAATATATGTATTAATAATTCTCAGATTTATGTAGATGCTCTTAAAAGTAGTAAAATGTCACTGTTGCAGAACTCATAGTGGTTCTTGCCACTCTATTCTCCATCAGTTACTTTTAGGTGAAATGTGCATTTGACCCATTACCAGAGCCCAACCAGAGGAGAAGTTGGTCTGGCTGAGAGCAGAGATATCCTGGGATATCCAAAAATCTCTGTTTTAATTGAAGCAAATAGTCTCTACTAGGTTTTCTCCACTTATCAGTGAAAGTTGTTATCCTTTCCTTCTACAGAACAACACATCCTGGTAACAGCTACAGAGGTAAATTCTCAGTCAAGTTAGTTACAGATTGTTGGTTTCATTGACTGGAGGCTCTGCTACACATGGATACACTTCCCTGATGGTCATTATCTGTATGACTCAGATTCTAAATAGCCTTGCTTCAATCTCTGTCATCGGTTCTATCAACCTGTTAGGACATGCAGGTACTTCAGTTTGCACTAATGCCCTTGTCGAACGTATTTGAATCATTTGCTTGAACTGTATTTGAACACTATTGAAATGCCTGGATACAGTCTTTCCTGCAAGACCAAATCTGTGTGGTCAACCACTACTCTTGGGGTGAGTTTCCCAGAATCTGTCCTGCTCTGGAAGATGGGTTTATTGCCATCCCTGGATTTACTGTCCCAACCAGTCAAGTGCCATACAGTGTCATAAAAGTTCAAGAATGGACACCAAATGGAAGTGTTATCTAAAAGATAATACTCTTCTCCATTCAGAAAAATAAAGTCCTTTCCTTTCTGGAGAGCTCCAAACTGTTCGTTTTTGTTGTTGTTGTTGTTGTTGTTGTTGTTGTTGTTGTTGCCCTCTGCTCTAATTGAATTCAACGTTCATCTTGAATATGTTAAGCTGTGACAGGTTTTTTTTCCCCAGACAAAATGTTCATGAACCAGATTGTTTTAAATTTTGAACTGTCTATATCAGTAATCTGCAAACTTGGGCACACAAAGACTTTTCATGGAGGGTGTGAAGATGGAAAGTTTTAAGGGAATCAGTTTCCTTATTTTCAACTTTCATATGTACTTTTCCTTAAAACTGATCTGCCTCAAGAAGTCCTGCCAATTTTCCTCTCCCACTTTCCCTTTCACTGTATAAAAGTGGGGTGAGCAGTTCAGCCATACCGAATTTTACTGTGTACATCATGCCAGGGTGTAAAAATCTCTCAGAGTGCCAAATATAGGAAAGGCTCAAAATATTGCTGTCAGGAAGCCTCATTTAAGCAAAACACCATAAATCCATAGTAGGACTTTATATATCCCTGTTTTATTCGTATTTCTGTGCATGGTGTTAGAAATAGAGGTTTTGGCCCAGGTTGAAATGTTCTGAATTTAGATATATTGTAGAGGAGAAGTAGCTAGAGGGATTTTTGTTTGTTTGTTTAAAGATAATTTTTCTCTCCCCTAATTACAGGCAACAAAAGCATAATTCATCTGAGGGACAGTGCAATCAAAACAAAGCAAAGAGAGCATCAGTAATGCATACCAAAGGTGACAGCACCTTACTTCATCCAGGCAGTGAGTTCAGTTTTTTTTTTAACTCTTCTCCCCCAGTGATCTCATGCTTCACCCTACTTTAGCCATTAACTTCCAGAATCATAGACTATATCTTGTCATTTCCAGTAACTGCAACGTCTCCACAGTCTCCCACCACTATCCACCCACCAGTAAATGTAGCTGTACACTCTGCTTTTCCACCTGCTAGCACAGGTGATGCTATGGTAGAAGACCAACTCCTCCCCTTGGGCACAGAGCCCACCTTCTCCCTCCCTACTCAAGAACTGGGAACAGCAATCCCACCCCTTTCTACATCATCAACTTTTCGCTCTCTACCAAATATTTCCTATCAGTATCCCAACATGCTGTTGTTTTTTTCTCTCTCTCTTTAAAATAGCCTCTTTTAACCTCAATTACTCTGAAAACTACCATCCCTTTTTGCTCTCATTTCTAATAAGACTCCTCAAAAATTGTCTGTATTTGCTTTCCCGGACTCCTCTTCTCCAGCTCTCTCCTTAACCTATGAAGTCCTACAAAATTAGGCATTCACTCATCATTATACCAAAAATTATTGTAAAGTTCATTAATGACTCTCACAGTTACTAAATCTGATGATCAATTGTGCTTCATCTTACTTGAGCTATCAGCAGAATTTAATATGGTAATTTAACTTTTCCTCCTTGATATAAATTTTCCTCTTGGATTTAGTCTTGGTGTTCTTTCTCCCTCACTAGTCTCTCTTTCTCAGTCTCCTATGTTTTTTTCTTCCTCTTCACACCAACCTCAAAATCTTGGTCTGCCACATGGCTGTCCTTGACCCTCTATGTTCTCAACACACATTCCCTTTGTGATCTCATTCAACCTCATGGCCTCAAATAACATGTTCTGTATTGCCAATGGCTCTCAGCTGTACGTTTCCATCCCAGTCCAATCTCCTGAACTTCAGACTTACCTACAAAAGTTATGTTTTATATGTATATTTATTTATATCAAAAGTGCCAAGTCATTCTTTTCTCCTTTCTTTCTCTCAGGTAGCACATTCAGTGCATCTAGAAATCTTGTGATTCACCTTCCAAAAAATCCATAATCAGACCACTTCTTACTAGCCTGTTCTAAGACACCACCATTTCTTACTTGAATTGTTCAACAGCCTCCTTAGAGGTCTCTCTACGTCTGCTTTTGCCACTAAACAGTCTATTCTCAACAAAGCAACCAGAATGATCCTTTAAAAATGTTTTTATCTTTATGAGATGATGCATGCTCACCAAACCTATTGTGATAACCATTTCATGATGTATGTAAGTCAAATTATTACGCTGTACACCTTAAATATATATGGTTCAGTATGCCCATTATATCTCAATAAGACTGGAAGAAAAATATAGTTTGGATCATGTTATTCCTGTCTTAAAACCCTCCAGTGCCCTCTCTCTCCATCTTACTCAGAGTGAAAACCAAAGATATTATCATGGCTGCCCGGTCCCTCAGGCTCTGGCTTCCCATTGTCTCTCTGAATTCCTCTTCTGCTATTCCTGCCTCTGTTCCGCACCGTACTCCAGAAGCACTGGCACCCTTGAATGTGCCTAGCAAGCTCCCATATTAGAGTCTTTGCATAGGCTGTTTCCTTTGTCTGGAATGATCTTCCCCCACTTGGCCAACTTCTTCCCTCTTTTACTGCATTGTTCAAATCTTATTAACACTACAAACTTCCTTTACTTTGCATTCCTGACCTCCCTTTTCCTCCTCTGCTTTTTCTTTTTTCCATAGCACACATCACCTTCAAACATACTATTTAATTTTGTTACTATGCTTATTATCTCTTTCTAGATTGTGAACTCCTTGAAGGCAGGGTCTTGGTTTTTGTTTACTCATGTCTCTCCCCAAACATAGAATAGCACCTATCCATAGAAGCTTCTCAAAAAACAACTGTTGAATAAATGAATAAAAATCCTTTAGGGGATATGCAAGCAAACAACTTTGAAAACCACTGATATGAACGATTTTCAATTTCACAAGGGAACTGTCAGTTCAAATGAGATGTGTCTAAATGAAAACCTTAACCTCAAATTATGGTTTCATTTTTTAAAAATTCAACAGTGTTAAATTTGGAAACTGTTTCAAGTCATTTTGTAAAATATAGGTCTAGTGAGCACTAAAAGATATAGACTATTTTTCAACTCAGAGCAATGAGGAACTATTACCTAATTCATGACCACCTTAAAATAGAACATTCTCTGTAAGTCTGCCTTGGGAATAGAATAGGAAACTTCCCTGGAAAGTTTCATACTTTGTGGTTTTATATATATATATATATATTTTTTTTTTTAAAGACAAATTCAAGAAATGATTTATTGCCTTAGTTTTTAAAATGCCAATCTTTAGTATTTTTTTGGTTAATTGTGAATTCTGTCAGTAAGAGCCAATGCAGTGCCTGTCTTTTTTAAAAAGACAGAGACTCTTTAGAAATTATAAAGTTAAGAGTTTACTGCCTGTTCCTTCCAAATGCCCCTTAGGAACTGTAGGTTTAAAAGTTCAACAACTCTTCCCACCAAAGAGCTAAATTTAATCATTAGAAAATCAATTGGCAGACACGTTAGGAACAACAGAATAATCAGCAGTGTGGTTTTGTGAAGAAATAGCCTGCGGGACCAATCTAGCTTTTTTGCAGACCAGATGACAGAACTAGTTAGAATAGGTGAAGTTTATTTTGACTTAAGTAGGATCACCATTGGAATGGAAATCATGATCCCAGGAAAATACACTCTGGCATGAGTGTCCACCCCTGCTTTCCGTGATTTTCTAGTCAGACTGTATGTGAGCTTTCTGCACAAACTTGTTCTTGTGGTTATGGTAAGAATTTTGTTGGAGACAGCTTGTAGCCACAGCTTGGTGGCACACAAAAGGAGTGAGCTACTTCAACAAACCATGCTGCGAAACAGGCCAGCATACACCAAAGCCAAATGGCAAAAACTCACAATTGGCCATTTCTGGTCTGTTTACAGAAGGCAAAGAAAATACTTGAGGAACAAACTCAATGCAGCAGCCATGCACGTCAATGCCCCAAACAGAGTATTTATGTGTGTGTTCCCGAAAGATTGCCTAGCTAATATTATTGTTCAATGGAAATATTTCCCTAGGAAAAAAAGGTCCTCAAAGGTAACATTGCCCCAGGTGCCAAATATTTTGGAGTTTCTGTTGAATCTAGTTGATTTTTTGTATTTTATTTGATGGTCACATTAATGGAATATCAAGCATATAAGTTAAAGTCATAGGTAATTTCAAAATTAGAATAATATTTGCCACAGCAATAAGATATTTTGTCCTAGTCAGAAAAAAGTGGAATTCAGTTTAAAGATTTATGTTCATAAAGTAACCCAAATATGGAAGAAGAAAAAATACTCTAAATTTAAGAATGTGTGGCTTAGCTAAGAAGAAGACAGTAATCACAGAGAACACAAATAATAGTGTGGTAAAAGTGCACAATATTTAAAAGTGAATATGATACAGGATCTTAAGGGCTTAGTTTTAAAAGAGAAAAAAATTACTCTCAACTCTGGTACATATATTAAAGTGTCTTATATACAATTTATGAGAGACATGAAAAACTTCGAATTCACAGGCATGAATTAAAATGATTAAGTGTTTGCAAATGGGTGATACAGGTGAAATGGAAGTGGTCATTACCGAGTAGCAGGGAAGACTGTGGAATGACCTCAGTCTTCTAACTTATAAAGGAATATTATGCAGATGGTGACCAACTGTTATCCATCTCAAATGAGGACTGAATTAGAGGAAATGGGTCTAAATTTGGCTTGGGGGATTTAGGTTAAATGTGAAGAATAGTTTCCTGACAGCAAAGGTTGTAAAGTGCTAAACAAATTCCTGAGAGGCATTATAGAATCTCCCTCCTTGGATCTGTCTTAAGAACAAAAAGTGCTTTACCATCTGCCAGCAATGAGTGCAGTGTAGATTTGCAGAGAATAAGCAAGAACTCAAAATCCTTTATGATACAATCAGATGCGATATTTCCACCCAAGCAGATTTCCATGTATTTTTGTTTGGGAGGGGGGCGATTTTTGATTTGATTTTGGTTTGTTTTTTGATGCGCGAGGTCTTCTTAGTGGTTGGGAGTTATACTTACATCAATACATTTTTCTACAGAAGGTAAAAACATTTCCCTCCACTTCATGTAAAAATATATGTGGCTCATTTTCACCAGTGTCTAAAAGTAATTCGGCCTTGTTGGATTTCTAGACAATTAAATACTGCCTTATTCATCACTCAGGGGGAGATGTTATGAGACCTGGCAGTTTTAGCCCCAGCATTTTTATCACCCTGTAACTAGAGCACTGTTTCTGGGATACCCTAAATCAATCTGTTTTCATATGGTGAAAATATTCCAACTGCCAACAAAACAGAAGTTTGAGAGTGACTCAGAGCATTATAAGAACAATGGTGTTTTATCTGCACATCGCATGTATTTAAGCCTTTATTTTTCATTAGGAACGAAAATAAAAACTGTTTTATGTTCCTGGACATAAGAATTTAGCTCTGTGCATCTGCTCTTACATGAGTAAAGCAGACAAGGTAAGTGTATATGAGGCTTACTGGTCATGCATTGTATGTAGGAAAAACTAAACATTTAATGTCGGATTCTGAATTTCCTAATGAGGCAATATATAGTGGCTATAGTTGCTTCTATTTTTACAAACAAGTTTTTGTATAATTTACAACATTCATGGGGGATCGTTTTTTGCTTATGTAAAAATGTCATGTTTAATATTGGCTATTAGAACATTCCATACCTATTACCTTATTAATGCCTTTGAGAACCTAATAAGTTCCTATTTTATTAAGTGTATTCCAGATAAATCAAACAATTCATCATGGTCCCATGGTTAGTAATTGGAGAAGCCAGTACTATATCTCAGAAACTCCATGCATGGAAGTTTACCCAGAATGCTTTGTCTCATGGAATACATTCTCTACCACTAAACTTTACAAAACTAATGCTGCTTCTTCCCTTGTCCTTCCCTCCTTTCTAATCAGAAGACCATAGCATCAATTCTGTCATAATCCTGCCAAAAATACCTGAGTTTCATTATGAGGAAAGACTTTCTTTCTTAATGCAGGATATTTTACAAAATAACTGGCCTTAATATTCAAAAGTGTTAATGCCATGAAAGTCAAGGAAAACTTGGGATTGGCTCCAGATTAAAAGAACCTAAAGAGACATAACAACCAAAGCAACATAAGATTCTGGGCTGCGTTTTTTGCTATAAACAATATTATGATGTTAAAGTATTTTGATGTCTGAAGGGGGAAAGAGGTTCTTAGTGGATATAGACATATAGTTATACATTAGTGATACTTCCTCAGGGGTACCTGAATGCCTCTGTTATATGCCGTGGATAGGGGTCAGAATTTAGAACAATGTCTCTAATCTCTAATGTCCATTCTTTCCACAAATGTTTATGTAGTGAATCATCTTGGGAGATAGAGATACGGTCTCTTCTGGAGCAAAAACCAGTCATGCTTTCTGCTCATCATAAAAGATTCAGGTTATTTTCCTGGAACACGACCCATTGCATGTGCAGGTGTCATCTGGCCCTCTTTCTGCTGCCCTATAGAAGCTGAGGCTCAGGGACCAGCACAAAAATGCTGATTCTCTGGCTACTGCTATTGATGAGAGTAATAAACTGTCCTTCATCTCTGAGCCAGGAATCTCACGTCTCCTAACAGCACCCATGAACTGTCAGGTTAACTTGTGAGTAGGGTCGATCTCATACGTTTTGCAGTTTTTGACATACCCTGTCCCTATACACACTAATTTGTAAAGTTAACCACTACCAACCATGCCGTTTAAAACAACAGAGGGAAGGAAACAAGGAAAAAAATATATATAATTGGTTATACATACACATAAAACATACATGGTAAGGCAAGGTGAAACATGGATAACTGCCACAACTCCCCATTGCTGCAACTGGTCAGTGGCCAAAACTTACGTTTATGACTTCTTTTTCCAATATCCATTCTATAGTCTTCTTTCACTTGGTTGCACTCTGTTGGTCTAAGTTCTTTATTAATCAAATGTGAGGACCCAGTAACACATTGTGGCATATTTATACAATGGAATATGTATCTCAAAATGCATGAATCTCAAAAATATAAACGTTAATGATAAAGTAAGTCACAAAAGACTGCACATAGTACGGTATCATTTACACAAAAACTAAACTGTATTTTTAGGGGTAATATATATGTAGCAAAACTATAATGACAAGAAAGGAAGTGACAGAAATTATAAACATGAAAATCAGAACAACATTACCTCTGGGAAAAAGGAAATTTGTTCACATAGCCTTCAAGAGCCAGATAATGTTCTATTTGTTGAGATGTATGGTGTGAACAGATATTTATTTTATTAATATCTTATAATATATGTATTTGTTGAACATGCGAGTGATATTCAAAGCCTTTCTTTCTGCCCTAGCCCCAGAAAATAAAGGTAAAACAATAGCTCCTTTTAATGTACTTGCCATTTTCTTCCTCTCTTATCTTGTTGACTATATTAATATATAAATAAAATTAAATTTTTTAAAATACAAAAAAAAAATATTTTTCAAGCACAACACTTCTCCTTATAGATCTGGAGCTCATTTGAAATCTCCTTGAGAGAACTGTTGATTTATTTTAGTGTTTTTCTTACTTGTTCCTTCCTGGGTACCCTCTTCTTCACTGGATAGTAAACAACCAGCAGGTGGTAACTATTAAGATTTAAACAGAATAAGCAGAAATGCCAGACAGCTTTCAGGTGGTACCTATTAAGGTATAACCAGAATAAGTGGTAATGACAGGAACGTGGGTCCTCATCTTAGCTTGTACTCTCCCAAGTTTTATTTTTGTTTCCTTTTTCCCTTTTTGACACAGAGCCACCTGCTGGCAGCAGGGTGTTAGTTAACCTTGAAAATATTTTAGAATGCAATTAGATTCACGCGCACGGGAAACGTAGTTGATGAGGCTGTACCTTAAAATGTTTTACAGGTTTTACCGACAGTAAGACTGTTAATGATAGTGAAAATGTTAATGTTAAAATGTGCCACATGGCTGAGGAAAGGGTTTTTTTTTTTTAAGCTGAGGAAGATTAGATCAAATCGAAATGTGGATGGAAAAACCTCACGAGGAGTAGAGGTTGAAGACACAGGTGAGGAAGGAGATTCCATTCTGTAAGTTATTTGAAAGGCAAGAGAAGAAAGATTCCTGGACACAGATGGAAAACTGGTCAAGACAAGAGAAGAGGATTCTCCTCGGATGCATCAGGCAAGAATGCGGAGAGAGGCAGGAGTTGGGAGGTAACAGGGAGTTGCTTGTTTCTATATTATTTGGGCTGAAAGGGAAGATAACAAGCATTTAGGAGACTAGAGGAATGAGAAATAGTTAAGCAAATAAAAGCAAGTTGTCTAGGGACGCATACTAGGATTTCAGGGCCATGCTGAGAGTCCAGTTGAGGTTGGGGATCGTAAATTTTTGGTGGTACTGATATGCCCTGTCTTGTGATTGTTTTCATAATTGTTCTGTTGTCCAGATAAATATATGGAGAAAGGAAAGAGGTGGGATCACACTGGAAGGGTTCTTGCCAAAGAAACAAGATAGTTTATGGCATTGACAAAATTGTTCTTAAAATTATAGACCATGGAAAATGAACTGAATGGGAAGAAAATTAAACACAGAGGGGAAGATATCCATCTGGGACTGGTCCCTTATTGGAAAGTCCAAAGAGGTCAAAAAATTGCCAGGTGGGAGTAGTTGAAGACGTAGGCCAGAAAAATGAGAGACAAGGGTGAGAGTGCTCAGTGTCTAAGTCTTTGATTTGGAATATCAATGATTTTGTTGCATAAAAGATTCAATGTGTGATTGTGAGACGAGGTGGCTGAGATGGACTAGAAAAGGCCATAGAGATGAGGAGGGTAAGGAAATGAAAGGATGCTGTGGATACTGAAGCCACATACAGTGATGGCAGGAATGAGGACAGAGAGAAGACTGTAAGGCTGGTGCCAAAGTTTTTGATGAACAACAGAGAGCGGTCAAGTGATTGATGACAATGACAAGGAAAATGAGCAGGCCATAGAGGATAAAGATCTTGGAGATGAAACGAGGAGCAGGAAGGATTCCAATCTTGCCTCTAGAGAGTGAAGTTTCTAAGGTTTGGAAGAATCACACCCGTCACTCTGCTGGGCTTCTAGGGAGCAGCAGAGCTGCGATAAGTCAGGTGGAGACAATGTTCGGAGAAGAGGAGTTTGTGCCCATGGGAGAGCGGCAGTCTCAGGGGCTCCACGATTGGAGAGGCGGGAGGTGGTGGAAGGGAGGGCAAATAATTTACTGCCAGTAGTCTGCTCAGTGTCCTTTCCTGAAGGAGTTTTCTTAAATTGAAGAACCAGGTTGAGGCCATTTCTATTAAACATTTACTGTTACTGAAATAAGAATGTATTATACATTTTTTAAAAATGGGAGGAGGGTACAGTTCAAGTGGCAGAGTGCATGCTTAGCATGCAGGAGGTCCTGGGTTCAATCCACGGTAATAAATAAATAAATAAACCTAATTACTCCCCCCCGAAAAAATAAGGAAAAAAAATTTTTAATGTATTGCTCTCTAGAAACCAGTAGCTCATATGGAACATACAGCAAGTCTGAACTTGTTTCCTCATTCATAAAATGGACATGATTATCCCACAGATTTATAATGTAATTTAATTATATATATACACCTACAATACAGTATCATTAAAAGTAATTGACATTGCAAAACTAATGCTTACAATGGAATATAAAATGGATAGAAAAATAAAATCAGGGCAAGAAAAAGTAGGACAGTGGGATAAAAGCAAAGATGAAGCTAATTCTTGGAAAGCTTAAGTTCTTACGCTTGATTCCTTGATTTCCTAGAAGTAAATATGAGGAATTCAAAATTATGTCCATAAGATTTAAATATTCTGGTTGATTAGCTCAAATACAACTTTTTCTAGCGCTAGGGATTAAAATGTCTCTCAGAGGATCTCATCAAACTGAATTCTCTTATAGTTAGAATTTTCAACACTATCCCCACAATAAATGCTGTAACAGGAACACTTGTGAGTACTGCATGACCATTATATGAGAATTTATGACTAAAAATCAAGTTGCTGCCACGAGATAAAGAGCAATACCTTTTTTATGAAACTCAAGCCTTTAGATTAGCTTTTTCTAATTGTGAACAAATGGTTTTTAGCTTTTTAATCAAAATAACTTTAAATTTGAGAAGTAAAGAGATTTAAATAAAAGAACTGCAGGGGAGGGCGTAGGGAGAGAGAAACCCACAACACAGTAACTTAGACAATTTCTTATATAGGATTTAAATTTTTTAAAAAATTCATTGTTATTTAAAACTAGGAAGTATCCTTCCCAAATTGTATTCCACGTATTATCTCATTTAGTCCTCACTCTGGAATGCCTGCAGGGCTCACATGAACATTGCCTACTGCTGATCTGCTGTCTCTGTGCTCTCCTGCACATCTGTCACTGCAGCCTGAATTGTCTGATATTGTTGACTGTTTGCTGAGCAGAAATCATAGCACCCCAGGAAAGCAGGCTGGCTTATGACATTAGAACTCCTTTTCCACTACCATTTTCTTTCTCTTTTTTTAAATTTTATGTGTGTATATATACATTATTGAAGTATAGTCAGTTTATAATGTTGGGTCCATTTCTGGTGTATAGCGTAATGCTTCAGTCATACATGAACATACATACATTTGTTTTCATATTCTTTTTCACCATAGGTTACTATAAGATATTGAATATAATTTCCTGTGTTATGCAGCATGAACTTGTTATTTATCTATTTTATATATATTAGTATCTGCAAATCTTGACAGCAGTGTAGGAGGGTTCCCTTTTCTCCACACCCTCTCCAGCATTTATCGTTCGTGGACTTTTGAATGATGGCCATTCTGACTGGTGTGAGGTGATATCTCATGGTAGTTTTTATTTGCATTTCTTTGATAATTATTTGCATTTTCTCTGGTATTGAGCATGTTTTTCACATGCCTATTGGCCATTTGTATGTCTTCATTGGAGATTTGCTTGTTTAGGTCTTCTGCCCATTTTTGGATTGGGTTGTTTGTTTTTTTGTTAAGTTGTATGAGTTGTCTATATATTCTGGAAATTAAGCCCTTGTCAGTCTCATTTTTTGCAAATATTTTCTCCCATTCCATAGGTTGTCTTTTTGTTTTGCTTATGGTTTGGTTTGCTGTGCAAAAGCTTGTAAGTTTAATCAGGCCCCATTTGTTTATTTTTGCTTTTATTTCTATTGCCTGGGTAGACTGCCCTAGGAGAACATTGCTAAGATTTATGTCAGATAATGTTTTGCCTATGTTTTTTTCTAAGAGGTTTATAGTGTCTTGTCTTATGGTTAAGTCTTTAAGCCATTGTGAGTTTATTTTTGTGTATGGTGTGAGGGAGTGTTCTAACTTCATTGATTTACACGCAACTGTCCAGTTTTCCCAACACCATTTGCTGAAGATACTTGTCTTTACTCCATTGTATGTCCAGTACTGTTTTCTTAACCAGGTTCCTTTGATGCTCAGTTCAGTACCCACCCATCTGCCTCTTTCTGATTATGATAACAGACCAGTTTCTGAGTAAGAGATCAAGGAGATTGTGTGATATGTTCATATGTGTCTGTGTGCTGTTTGAATGTGTCTACATTTTAGCATACTGTCTAGCATAAAGGAAAGAGGAGCTCAACATAGTAAATAAATGAACTTTAATTTTAAAGAAATAAAGTGGCTAAAGACATTTTATTCCTGGTTTAAGAAAACCCCTGCATAAATATCTCTGCTGTTTTCCAATTACACACAAAATTATTGTTTATAAAAATCTACTGTTTTTCATCAAAATTATGCTTTCTTGTGGATACTTAGAAAATCTTAGAGGCATATATAGAAATATTGGCACAACTGAATTTATAGAAATGCTGCTTTACTTTTATTAGGAAAAATTGTCTGAGAATCAGAAAACCTTGGTTCTAATGAAAGTTTATCTCTACTTATATAAGATTGAACATGTCACTTAATATTTCTGAATCTGTCTCCTTTTCTGTAAAATAGAACTTACAGTATATTGCTTACTTTTATCAATAGAATTGCTGTTAAAATCATAGCCCAAAAGATAATTTGGAAGCTCTGATATGAAACATAAAAAAAGGCATTAGGAGGAAAAACAGTGCTGATAATGCTTTTTCAAAAACATTTGTCTTTAGGACATTAAAAGTTGCTTCACTAGTAGAAAAATATGGAATATAAATGTATCATAACAACATAAAATGGAATGAAGAATTCAAGTAAGGAAAGCTTGGACAGTCCTAATACTAGAAATTGTTTCAGTTATCTCTATCTTTCTATCTGCAGGCTTAGGGCTTGCATTCATTCAACAAATACTTATGGAACAGCTAATATTTGAGACTCCAGTGATTTGCAGTTTATAGTTTGACTGTTATATCCACTAACAGAAGTTTTATACAGACAGAGTTAAAGAAACATATTGTAACCATGTGGCTGCATCATGTCCAAAACCTAATCTTCATAAAACCATAAAATCCCTCCATTCAATGAATTATATTAGTTATTCAGTCCTGTAGTTTGTGGTTGGTAACCAGATAAGTCAATATTAGACTCCTGCACTTATAGCTTTTGGATCATGTTGTGATGCTCATAGTTAACACCACATGGCATTTCTTCAGTGTTATCCAAGTTGTACTTCATTAGGAGATGTTAAAACCTTCCATTCTTAAACCTAGGTTTTAAAAAATTCCTTTATGATATCCAAATATTATCTATGTGTTAACTAAGATTTAGTCTGGAAAATATATTAAACAGTGATTTTATTTCAAATAATAATAGATAATAAATTTATTCTCTTTTCCAAAATGTTATTTTGGTTCATGCTTTAAACAAAAATGTGTGGTATTAAGACAGTAAAGATTTTGGTCTTACCGTAGTATTTCACATCATTTAAAACCTGCAATTTCCCTTTTTAATTTAGGCTAAAGTTAGAAGAAACCGTAAAACAGAAAACTATTGGAGTTTAGTTTTCTCATATTACTAGAAAAATGTGAAACATATAATTTGAATTTTTAGTATATTATAATCTATTTTCAGAATATTGGAGGTTTTTGGTTAAATAATTTCAGTGATCTATTATATATACATAAACACACAGATGTACACTCATATATATAAAAGAAATAGAATTTCAACCAACGACATTTACATTTCCCTATTCTGCAATGACTCTCAAAATAGCTAAATGATTTTGACTAAATTTAGTATACTTCTAATGAGTATAATAACAGATATAAAGTTTAATTTGTATTTCTCTGCCATTTGAAACAAAATCAGTCATAAAAATATTCAAGCAGCTATGTTTTTTATGACCACAAAGACAGAGCTGACACCTGCTGACCCTTTCCTGGCACACCCAATATTACATGTAATATTTTGGATAGATGGCACAGAAATAACTTTTCCTTATCTTCCAGGCACTAACTTTTCCCTTTATTGAAGATCTTCTTGTTTCTAAAAGCCAAACTTGATTAGGAGATGTGCTGATTCAGCTAGCTCTGGTTCCTACTTTATTATTTGTTTTACAGATTTCGTGACTCATTCCGGGCATCTAGTTTGATGTTGCTGATGGACACGATTACCCTTTTGAATACATCAGGGCCTTTGTAAGGAATATTCTGCATCTACTTTGTCATTCTCTGGGAATCAGAGAAGATATAGATGTTTTACGTATGGCTTTAAGCAGATTTGTTTTTTCAAGACACTGAATTATATTTCTCTTTTGAGAGTTTTCTCACTAAATAAAATCATGCGTACTCTTTTTTACTTGCAGAATAAGTGTTGCATTTCCATGAAGTAGAATTGAATAAAACTTTGCATGTAAATTGAAGTAACGTATTTTTCTCATTACCTCTATCAAAGTTAAAGGCTTGGCTTCTCCTTCAAAATTTAAAACTTCTATAGAAAGTCTAATCAAAGAGGAGTGGCAGTAAGATTTTTGAAAAGATTTAGTAAAACAGCAAGAAGATGATACAGACTCTACTTAGTTCTTTGTGGAATTAGATGAGCATGAATAAGAAGAGACTGGATAGGCTGCACATTTGCTTCATTAAATTATGCTAAAGTGATTAGTAATTTTAATTTCTTTCTACTCTATAGGGAAAGTCACTCAGTATTTTTCACATTTTTATATTTCAAGATATGGAAAATCTGCATTACTAGAACATTATTAAGTAATGTTAAGAAATTTATGGCAGACAAAAATGTCTTAAAAGTTATCATGTGAAAAATATTTGTTAAAGACTTCTTGAAGATATATACTAAGTTTAAAGAATACTAAAGATTGTTATTGAAATAATATTTTAATATATATTGTTTTGCAAGAAGTGATTAATTTGCAAAACATTTGTTCCCTTGGATTGTAAAATTAGTGCATGTTTATTGTAGAAAGTTTAGAAAGAAAATTTAAATCTACTGTAATAGCCCATCCCCCCGAGATAATCACAGTTAATATATTGACATTTCTTTCCAGTCCTTTTTAATATCTGTGTGTGTACAAATAAATGGAACATTTTGCATTTAGTTTTATTATTGCTTTCTTCACTTTATTTTATATAGCCAGGTTTTTTCCCCCATTACATTAAAAAGTGTCTAAAACATGATGAATAAGTAAGTGCTCAATAACATCTCATGTTATTTTGGGTTACTGTTATCTATCTATAATTAATTTCCAAACTGGTTTTTGACCCTGGAGCCTTTTGCTGAAATGAAATCTTAAATGGAAGGAAGGAGAGATGGATGGAACAAGGGAAGGAAGGAAAAAAAGGAAGGAAAAAAGGAAGGAAATCTATAAAGTAAAGCCGTTATGTTTGGAGGTGATGAATATCCTCACCCTTATCCTCCTCTCTGGGCAGCTTCTGCAGGGGTTCTCTGAAATACACTTTGATAATTATTTAGTATTTTATCCTTTATCAATTCTGAATCAAAATTGCTGTGTTCAGACTGCTGTGTAAATCACAGTTCCTCCATCAACAGCAGTGCATTTGGCAGACATCGGCATCAGAAATTGATGAGAACCTAACAAATACCTAAGAAGTAGAACTCAACTGTGTCTTTCATAAGCACACTTATATCCACTTATCATTTGGCTTTAGTAATGTTGAATGTACTATTTAGTGATAATACTGTTGTTTCACAAATTGAAGTATCCATAGAACTAAAAATGATGAGTCGAGATAAATGTATATAATCTTAAGAATAACATCTTATTTGTTTGTTGTTTACAATGCCCCTTAAATAACTTTTTTTAATTCCCTGATTTCAGTCACACCTATATCTAAGAATTCTGTAATTAACAGAATATATAATTGGGTAGAGAAGAAAAGTCTCTGATATTAACAACAATTTAAAATCAACTTAGATCCCAACATTGGATAGTCATTAATATTTCTGTCAAAATGCTCATATACTTGTAAGCAAAGTTTTGAAAGTATGTATTTAAATTTTTTAACATTTTTTATTGATTTATAATCATTTTACAATGTGTCAAATTCCAATGTAGAGCACAACTTTTCAGTTATACATGAATATATATATATTAATTGTCACTTTTTTTTCTCTGTGAGCTACCATAAGATCTTGTGTGTATTTCCCTGTGCTATACAGTATAATCTTGTTTATCTATTCTGCAATTTTGAAATCCCATCTATCCCTTCCCACCCTCCACCCCCTTGGCAACCACAAGTTTGCATTCTATGTCTATGAGTCTGTTTCTATTTTGTATTTATGCTTTGTTTGTTTGTTTGTTTTAGATTCCACATATGAGTGATCTCATATGGTATTTTTCTTTCTCTTTCTGGCTTACTTCACTTAGAATGACATTCTCCAGGAGCATCCATGTTGCTGCAAATGGTGTTATGTTGTTGGTTTTTATGGCTGAATAGTATTCCATTGTATAAATATACCACTACTTCTTTATCCAGTCATCCGTTGATGGACATTTAGGCTATCTCCATGTCTTGGCCATAGTAAATAGTGCTGTTATGAACATTGGGATGCAGATGTCATCCTGAAGTAGAGTTCCTTCTGGATATATGCCTAAGAGCAGGATTCCTGGGTCATATGGTAAGTCTATTCCTAGTCTTTTGAGGAATCTCCATACTGTTTTCCACAGTGGCTGCACCAAACTGCATTCCCACCAGCAGAGTAGGAGGGTTCCCCTTTCTCCACAGCCTCTCCAGCATTTGTCATTTGTGGATTTTTGAATGATGGCCATTCTGACTGGTGTGAGGTGATACCTCATTGTAGTTTTGATTTGCATTTCTCTGATAATTAGTGATATTGAGCATTTTTTCATGTGCCTATTGATCATTTGTATGTCTTCGTTGGAGAATTGCTTGTTTAGGTCTTCTGCCCATTTTTGGATTGGGTTGTTTGGTTGTTTCTTATTAAGTCATATGAGCTGCTTGTATATTCTGGAGATCAAGCCTTTGTCGGTGAAAGTGTATATTTTTAAAGGTGATGAAATATGGTAAAATTCCATTCAAAGTAACTATTAGAGCAAAATACTAAGAATAACTTTGCAAGAACAATTTTAAGAATCTGTCCATATACACGTGCATAAATCCATCTGATTTCTGTGATGCCTTACAAAGTTGTGAACAGGAGATTATTTTTTTTGGCAGTTTTTTTTTCATTTGTTTATGTATTTTAAAATAAAAACTGTATACATTTAAGGTGAACAACATGATGATTTGATGTGCAAATACATAGTGAAATGACTACTACAGTCAAGTTTATTAATATATCATCTCTTTACATAGTTACCATTTTGTGTGAGATGAGTTCACCTAAAATCTACTCTCTCAGCATATTTCCAGTGTTCAATACAGTATTACTGGTTAGTCATCATGCCTGTACATTAATCTCTGCACTTGTTCATCCCACACACCTACCACTTGGTACCCTTTGACTAACTTCTCCTCACTTCCCCCACCTCCTCCCTTCCCTGCCAGCCCCCTGGTAACCACCATTCAACTCTCTGCTTCTATGAGCTCAACATTTTATTTTTTATATTCCACATATAAGTAGATTATACAGTATTTGCTTTTCTCTGTCTGGCTTACTTCACTTCAGGTTTATACACATTTTCCACAAAAGACAGGATTTCCTAATTTCTCATGGCTGAATAAAATGTATATGTATATGTATATATATACATCTTCTTTATCCATTGATGGACACTTGGGTTTTTTCCATATCTTGGCTAATGTGAATAATGCTGCAATGAACATAGGAGTGCAGATATCTCTTTGCCATCCTAGTTTCATTTCCTTCTGGATGAGTACCCAGAAGCAAGATTGCTGGATGGATCATGTAGTAGTTCTTGTCTTAATTTTGTGAGCAGTCTCCACACTCTGTTGCTGTTGGGCAGACTGCTCTAGATATACGTCTGTTAGGTCCATTTGATCTATATTGTTGTGCAAGTCGCCTGTTTCCCTATTCATTTTCATACAAATATATTTGTAATTTTTATGAAACACAAACCCCAGAGCAAAAATCACCAGGTTATTTGATATTTAGCTCAATTTGTTATAATGTGTTATTGAGGCCAATGATATTATTAAGTAACTATTTAATTAATGTACTAATCATATTACATAAATTATCACATTTAATGTGTACAAAAACGCTTAAAGACACATACTATTAATATCTCCAATTTTCAGGTAAGGAAACCAAGGCTTGAGAATTTAAGATATTTATCCTGTGTCACATAGCTACTAAATGTATAGCAATATATTCAAACCCATCTCTGTTTGAGTCCAAAATCTAGGTTCTAAATAATTACAGGGGTTTTTTCCCCTCTGTTCTGTAATCAAATTGAACTCCTAACTAACTGTTTAATATATATGCACCTCTGATTACAGTATTAGATCTGGAGAGGAAGGGAAAATGGATTGCTCAAATTAAAATGATTACTACTTTGTTATTTTAAAAACTAACAGTACATGCACTGCAGTGACATCATTAAAATATTCATTAATAAAATATATACTTTTTTAGCTTCCAATATTGCTTTTAAGAGGTGGCCAGGTAGGTGGTCAGGGGGAGAGGGAAGGCACTGCAAGACTGGGAAAGCAATAGCTTCAAGGTATGGGCCATTAATAAGCATGAAGATACTCGCTGGTGTTCATACGATTTAATCCCATATGATACTGGCATTGATACCACTGGCTTCTATTGATTTCCTTGGTTTTCCTCCTGTCTCTTTGGGCTGTCATTCTCAGTTTGCTTTGCAGGTTTATCCTGCTCATCTGATTCCTTTAATGTCGGTCTCCTTCATGGTTATGTTTCAGGCTTCCTCTTTTTTTCACCTACACATACCCTAGATGGTTACATGCATAGCTCATGGTTTTAATTTTAGTCTATATGTTGATGACTTACAAATCTTTATCTGGAAAAACTGATTTTGTCTCCTGTGCTCCATATCACATATATAACTATTAATATCTCCATTGTCCATCCGTTGCCCTGGCAAGAATTGTGGGTATCGTTTTTTATTCTCTCTCTCTCTTTCTTTCTCTCTCTCTCTTTCCTGTCTCTCATCAAATAATTACCAAGGCTTTTAAAGTCCACTTTTAAATCTCTCCCAAATTTGTCAACTTCTCTCCATTTCTTGATTTAAATCTCCATCATTCTTGCTGGGATCATTGCAACAGCTTTGTAATCATATTCCTAATAACATTTCCCTTCTCAAATCCATTCAAATGCAGACAGAGTGATTTTTATATTGTCTGTCCCCTACTTTAAAAATCAACACTGGCTGCTCATTGCCTTCATGGTAAAGCTTGAAATCCTAACAAGGATGGGAATTGCCTTCAATATTGACATTGCCAACCTCATCTCTTCTCACTCCATCCCAGTGTCTAGGCTCACGTCGTACTGTCTCTTACCTTTGGGGTCTTGTTCAATTGATAAACTTTTCAATCTTTCTATTGTCCCTTCTCTCCTCCTTCACATTTGGTCTTCAGATCCTTACTCCTTCTTGTCCTTCAGTTTTTAGCTCAGATACTACTTTCTCTGGAAAATTTCCTGGTTTCAGAGGTTGAATTAGGTAGCCTTTCTATATGCCTTCATAGCACCTTGAACTTACACTCATCCTAGAACTTACTATACTTTTCTACAGGGCTGGTTCTTGTCTAAACATTTGGTTTTATCCTATATTAGACATCAAACCCATGGGAGTGACAATCATGTGTTCTTCACTGTTACATCTCCAATAAATGCATGGCACATGACACTTACTCAAGAAACATTTGTTATATGAATGAATGAATAACATAATCCAGAGATGAACTTGACCGTTTTAAAATTCATAATCAATTGAGATGAATAGAACCCATATTCTTTCATTTAAAGGATGGCATTCTAAGCCCAGTGAGTTACGAACAAATTTAAAGAGGATAATGGATCACCTCTTTCTTCTTAAGTAAATATAAACTATTAAAATGGAAAAATTAATAATTCAGGCTGCATGGAGGAACAAAGCTCCCTGGATAACAGACACAAAGTTGTTCTAAGCTTTATTTATTTCAAGGTTTACAATTATTTAGAAGTCCTTATTTAGTAGATAAGAGAAGGTAATTTTCCTTTGCCAGTTCCTAAGTGTATGTGTGTGTGTATATATATATATATATATATATATATATATTTGATTAATCAAAATTGATTAACAAAGGAGAAGGGGAAGTTAATCAAGAGCCCACTCCTCATTCTTTAAGCTCACACACAAGCCTAGAGCTTAAGACTTTCATTTAAACCCCAACTAACATAAGCCCCATCTGTCATTTCTGGTCATCGCCTCTGCTCTATAAATAGGAAGAACCCAGGACATACCTCATCACTTCCAAACAGTGACAGGATGGAGAGCTAAGGAATGGAGCTGAACCAGGACAGTTAAGTGTGTGGCATCTGGGCTCAGTCAGAAACAGTAAAACGTATTTTAAAATAAAAAGCCTCATGATTCAGTTATCTCATTTATACAAGGGGAAAAAAATCACAGAAACATGCACAAAGTTGGATATTTGAGCATTTCGAGAGAAATATTTTTTCTCCTCTACCCCAGTTCAAGTTGTAGGGTAAATGCTTTTTAAATCTAAATGGGAAACTTATTTTTTTCCTTAAGAGAGCTTTACTCTTTGCTTACTAAGTCTTTGTTTTTCTTATTAGAGCTACATGCTTCGGATTTGTCTATGTTTAAGGAGTTCTCATGCAAGTGTGTCCCAATCACAATCTTGTTAACGAATGCTGAGTAATGATTCCAGGAGTTTTAGTGCCTTTTGCATGTGCACTTAGCACACTGTGTAGATAGAGAATGAACAAGAAGATTTTATCTTGACTGTGGACTTACTTTCCATTGGTAATGAAAAGCATAGCACACTTTTAAAGAAAGTTCTAGTTCAACCATTTTTTTCTCTCTTTGATCTTTACTTAACCAATAATTTGGTTACTAAGCTATGTATTCAGCTCTTGTCCCAAAATAGTGTCCATTGCAGTGAAACTTAACATTCCTGTGTTTGAACTGAATGCTTCTATTTAAGAATTCCTAGGAAAAGGGCCTCTATTTTTAACTGGTCCAATCTATCAGAAGCATGAAATTAGTTTAGCTTTTTAAGCTATACTTCTTACTAAAATCAATATTTTGAAAAATGTTTAAATCAATGCCTAAAAATGCCTAAAGTAAGTACTCACTCTCTTAACAGCACTTGGAACTAAACATCTGGATTTTAATTTCAGACTGTTTTGCTTGTTTTAGTTGTGTATTTCAATAGAACACTATCTTTAACATCTTGTAATTAAAGATCAAAATTCCTACTATAAAAAATTTCCCTTAAATAGTAAATATACCAAATTAGTCTACAGCATTCCAGAGTTTTCCCAGAAAATAGTGGTTGTTCTTATTGGTACATACATACAATAGTAAAGAAGTCAAGGAATTTCAGATAAATTTTAACTGGGGTCACTATGTAAAAATCTCTGAGGATCCCACAGCTTAATCTGCAGAGAAAAGTACTATGAATATTTCAGAAATAATTCAATGGTTTCAGTTTCAGTTCTGTATCTCCTACCCAAAGAAAAAAATTATAGTGTAATCTCTCTCCTCTTTTATCATTTATTAACTGCAAACTACACAGCTCTTCACTGCAGGAAGACATGCTCTTAGAGTGAAATAGTAGGTCAGTGCTACACTATTTCTAGGAATAATGTTGGACAGCATTCATTCTTAGAATCTACTGGTAAATTTTGCGTGTAGTACAAGATCTGGAAAGCCTGAAGATCCCCAAGTTTATTTCTGGGCATTCAGTCTAGAGCATCCATTGAACACGTCCTGCAGTTCCTTCTCCAGTCCTTCATCATGGACTAAAGAACAAATTCCTCAGGATAATGAGCGATGACAATGGGGCTGACAGAGTAACTGTCAGCTTATTTTTACAGTCCAACAAACTTTCCATTTTAAGCAACAGTGACCTACATCTTTTCTGAGTTAAAATGTTTAAATTACTTGGTGAACAGTGGATCTTACCTCCTTTTTTCTTACTTTTTATTTTGAGCAAAAATTCCAAATATACCAAAAAGGTCCAAGAATGGTATAATGAATCCCCTTTTGCCCTTCACCTAAAATTCACCAGATTCTTGCTGTTGCCTGTTTTTTCTGTCTCATCCCTTCCTGTCCTTCTCTCCATATATACTTATAAGTAGTAAATTTAGCACTAATAGTTTTACTGAATGATTTGCTTATATAACTGTAATATAATTATAAAATTTAGGAAATTATACAGTGATAAATCACTATTATTAATACAGAGTCCACATTCAGATCTTTCCAGTTGTCTCAGTATCATTCTTTATAGAAATGTTTTTAAAATGTAAGGTCAAATCCAGGATCACACTTATCATGAATTCTATATTTAAAAAAATTAATTTTATCTCAAATTAGAAAATGCAAGTGAAGTCATTGTATGTAAAGATCAGTAATTTCTTCCTTACGATACCAACAAAACAATGTTAAAATTATTAGAAGAAAAATTTAATCAAATTGTCTAGGCAATGTCATTTATGTATCTAGCACTAGTTAAAATCCTGAACATTTTAGAAGAGATCTCATGGTTCTTGCTCTCAAACAACTCACAGTCTGAGTGCTAAAGCAGACCTAGCACCCAAGTAACAGTTGACTAATAAAGAACTATTATATCCAGCAGCTTCTGGGCAAAAAAAGCCACTCTTAAAAGTAGTGACTTAAGATGATAATCTTTCTTTTTTTTTTTTGTTGGCAGTTCTATGAGTTGGCAATGCCAGTTGGCCAGTTCTTCTGTTGGTCTCGCCTGGACTCAGTCATGCAGCTGCAGTATGTTGCTTGGGTTGGCTGGGGGCTAGTGGCCTTAGGGCAGCCACGCTCATAGGTTTGGTGATTGATGCTGACTATTGGTTGGTATTGATCCTGAATTAGGAAGAAAGGATGATCCGGCCACATGTCTCCATCAGGATAGCGAAGCTCTTTCACGTGGTTGGTCTTAGGGTTCTAAGGAGCAACAAGAGAAGGCAAGCCCCAGTGTACCACATTTTTTCAAGTCTCTTTTTGCCCTGCATTTGCTTATTGCCTCTTTGGCCAAATTATATTAAATGGCCAAGTCCAGGGTCATTATATGAGAATCTCTCCAAAGTCATGGATGGAGGAGACATGGACAAATCAGGGTCATCACTGCAAAAATCTATCTCAACAGTATAAAATTTGCCTAGAATGAGATTAATGAGCAATATCATGGAATAAATATTATTTTATAATCACACCTTATTTTAAAAGTATGAAATGTTAGTCAAGAACCACTGTAGGAATTATGATACAAAATTATCATGGTTAGAATTGTTAATAAGACCTCAAGAAAAGAATGGCATGTAATGGCTCACAAAGAATGGGTAAGAATTAGATGCATAGAGAGAAATTTATGGGCAGAGGATTCCAAGTGGGTAAATGAGGGATATAACTTTTAAAAGGTTATGGAACTGGCAAAGAACATGATATATATGTGGGATAGTGAAGGAACAAACTTAACAAGTTAAGTAGTAGTAGAGTAGATGGCCCATCAGAAATAATAGAAAATAAGATCAAATAGATGTAATCAGTGTAAACTATGAATGGGGGCATTGAAAGTTCAGGCATAGTGTAGAATTGTTGTAGTTCCACGCCAGTAACAGTATTTTAAGAAGAATTATTTAGTAACAGCATTAAGATGGAAGAGGTCAGGGGTGAGCTGTAAAAACCAGATATACATTTATTACAATAATCCAAATTAAGTAATAACATTGAGAATAAAGAGACTGGGACAAATCTAGGAGACATATTAAGTGAGAAGAAAGAAAGGTACAAACTTGAGATGTGTTTTATGAAGGGAACTGTGGAATTTTTAAACTATAGATTTAGACTCTTTATCTATTTCCTCTCCCATTCCTCTTCCTTCTACATCATAGTATTTACATATGTTTTAAAAGAGCTAAAGTATCATCTTTAGTATTTTGTCCCAGTTTGTTTAGCTGTTCTCCATACAACTTCCAAAATTTCCTACTTCTGAATACTCTGTGATTTGTTGACACCATTAAACTCTGACTCCCAGAATAGAGCACAGTATCTCAAATGTACCTGCCCCAGAGTACAGTACTGATCTGCATAGCATACTTGTATTAATGCAGCTGATGTCTACGTTAGATATTTTTCCTGTGTTATCACATGATCAGTTTATATTTATTCTATAAAATCAACCAAGTTCCTCAGAAGTTTTATATGAGTGCATTCAAAGTCAGGTTATCTTCTAAATAATTTTTTCCAAATATTTTTACAAGTCTGGTCCAAAAATATTCCTAAATTTTTAAAAACATTTTTATGCCTATGCCCTAAAAGAGACTCATTCTAGACATGGGCAAACTTTTTAAAAATCTTTAGGAATAATTTTCAGTCTATAAGAGTACCTTTTATCAATATTATCTGAATGCCATTATACGGTCCTGTAACATGTGGGTGCACAATCAAATGTAATATTTAGTACAAATTATATTCTCTTACTTTCATAATAATAATTTACTTATTCTAACATGGTTATAGAAACAATTCAAAAACCTCCATTTCTGTTCTTAACATACAACCTTATCCCTAGAGAGCAAGGAATCTAAAATCATGAGGTATAAGTCCACTGGAAAGCCAGACATTTTCTGGAAACTCATGTACAAGACAATGTGCTCACTGCTAAATATAGCATTAGAGTGACAATTAGTCCTATAATGTCATTTTATTGGAAAAGGAGTGAAAACTATCGGCTTCCCAGTTTTTCATTTTCTTACAAGCAAGGTACAAGTAAATATGCCAGTTTAAGAACAGGTGTAAACAAGGGACGCAGAAAGGACCGAGCCCTCATCATCCCCCTTCACACACACCTATTCCAATTTTTAAACATTGGCATCCTCCAGCATTATAAGTTTCTTTTTAAAATTTTGCTAAACACTGAAAATCATCTCAATGACAAGTGAGTCTAGCATGTAAGATCAAAGAATTGTTTTTCTAGTAAATAAAACATTATTACTCTTTGGCCTTTATAGTAAAAAAAAAAAAAATCTTGTTTGTACATATCCTCTCCTATATTAAAAGTTTCTTCAGGGATGAGAACTAGCTCTTACTTCTTTTGTGAATAGCTGCATGTGGGTAGTTTCATAATAGATTTTCAACAAGTATTTTTTTTTTGTTGTTAAATGTAAAAATCTGTGTGATAGCAACAAGCAAAACCCACCTATACATATGAATGTATATGAGTGTGCCTTTAAACCAGGGAGATCAAATCTCTCGGGATATGAAGATGAACGCGACAATGATGGCAAACTTTTTCTCATTTTGTTATTATTTTATTTTTTCTTTTCTTTTTAGTTTTTTTTTATGATACTCCGATTAAATAAGAGGAAAAGTAAACTTCTCAGGGAAATGTCTAGGGCACTTGAGAGAGGGGAGAAAAAGAGAGAGAAGAGAGGGGGATGGGGGAGAGAAAGAGAGGTTGTTGGGGGAGAGAGAGAGAGAGAACCACTAGAGGGCGGTAGCCACCTCACTTGGCACTAGTTTCACTCAAGCATAACCTTTTATCCCTGTAGCGGTTTAATATTTCTTCCAGGTAATACTTTATCATTTTCTTCCTCTTACAGCAATATCCATTATGTAGCTTTACTAACTTTAAAATACCAGTGGTTTAGAGATACAATACCTGGAAATATGAGATCCAATAGAACATTTTAGATCTGTTGTTTTTATTATGATTTTGGTCCAATAACTTAGAAATAAAGGTGACACCTTGGATTTGGGAGAGAAATCATTTCTCACCCCAAACATTATTCTTACAAGTATAATTTAGTCTGTGGCCTGTTGAATGCTAGTTAAGTTTGCTTCTTCTCAAGACATGCTTTGCCCTTTATCCTAGCACACAGGCAGCTGCAGCAAGAAAGCCCCTTTGCCAAAAATACCTCTCCACCTGCCTGTCACTCTACCTGGAATCCATTAAGACAGTGGTTCCCAACCTTTTCCAACTGAGGGCCCTTTACAAGCAAAATTTCATAGCCCCCCATGTGACAGCTCTCAAACTCAAGGTCAGTAGATTAAATACACACACACACAAAATAAAGACAATACTGTGAAAAATATTATGTCAACAACACATTTTAATGAATTAATATTGTATTAGCCACAATAGTATACATTTAAAAGACAGCAGCACAAATGCACAAAATATATTATTTAAATCAGTCAACAGAGGCTTTTTGCCTAAGAAAGTTCACAAACTCCTTTGAAATAAATACATAGGCTACCCCTTACCTAAAGCATAAGATCTGGGGTCTGAAAGAAGAGAATCATTGAATTTATTGTTATCCCACTAAACTGACACTTCTAAGATGGAAATATCATTTTTTCTAGTTAGGTTTTTTTTAAATCTCACCAACTCTTGGAAATGGAAAATCTTTCTACACACAATTAAGAAACACCACAATTCCTGGCATTCATCAGTTAAGACACTTGACGTAAGTGTGTATGTAGCTCCCTACACATGTTCTCCCTGTGAAAATTTGTTAAGGTTAAAGTTTTTTTTAAAAATCAGTGGAAGTTTGATCTCTCAAAGACATCAGTTCCAAATACAGTTTGTTTGTATGACCTGAGCAACTTTCTCTGGTGTCCTACTGAGTACACAACCTGCTTTCTGAGTTCAACTGTCCTGTGAGTTTTGACATCATAGGTGAAATATCTCCTGGCACTGGGGAAGGAGTGCCGGGCATCACGCAGCTAGCTCTGCAGAGAGCCAAGGTGCCATGGCTCCTATTAGCTGACAGTGAGACGCCACCACTCAATTCTGGCAAAAGCCAAATCACAGCTTTTACGAAAGCAGCTCATGGCACACTCTGCTCCTGCTTCTCATTGGAATCTATCAACAAAGGAAATTTTAATAAAATCAAATACATAGTCACACATCCATGCTTATTTAATTATCATGAGGGAAATAAACCAAATATAATAAAGATCATATATGGTACTTAACTGAAAAAAACAAACTCAAAAGACTGTATTTAATTCCTACATCAAATAAGAAGCCTTCACATAATATGAGAGAACTTAATTAATTATATGTTTCTATGCCTCAAGGTTATTTTACTGTAAAATAGAAGTGATTATTCCTCCTGTTGTCAAATATAGAAGAGGGGTCTGAGTTAAAAGCTAAGGCAGAGAGACAGATGCTTGTTCATAACCTATGGCAGTGTTTTTCACCCTTTTCAGAAGTCCTCTTTGGACCGTCATAGGTCCACAATCTTTCACATGTGGCAGTGGTCCTCAGTCAGACAATTCTGGGGAGCACAGGCATTTGTGAGCCCTTGGCAATAGACAGGACCCTCTGGAAATCAAGACCCCACAGGCTGGGAAATGCTGATCTGGGCTAAGCTGCATTTCTGAGGTACAAAATTATGCAATTAACAAGGGTCAGCTAGAGCAAAAATACAAGTCTTTTCAATTTTTGTCTCATACAATTTCCACCATCCCAGAATATTAGAGGGAAGTAGAGGCATGGAAGAAGACTCCTACCCTCATTCAGGGAACTGTATTTTCAGGCAAATCTATCAGCTAAGTGCCAAGAGCACTACTATAATTTATCTCTGGAAACTCGGAAGGGGGCTCAGGAAACTTATAAATAGAATGGTTACAAGTGGCTTGATGTCAGCCTTCAGACATAAATAATATTTAGCAGGTGTCAAACCAAGGCCTGCTTCTATCTGATATTTTCGTCAGTGACCTGGATAAGACATTGGCAACCTCAAGAGCCAAATTCTCTCAAAAGAATTTTACATTTTAGGAAGCCTTCTAGTGTCTCCTTCTCTTCTCCCATCGTCACGGTCCACTGCATTCCCACAGCTCCACTGATCTCACCTAGGGGTTAGATTATTTAATTAGTTACCACTAAGCTATGAGCGACTAATGTAATTGCTCTTCCAAATGCCTGGGGACCTTTAATTTTTTTTAACGAGTTTATTCATCCAGAAGAATACCATGTAAGGCACGGAGGTAAGCATCTCTGTGCTGCTGACCGACTAGAACATTTCTTCTTGCCAAATATAAGCATAACTTCTCTAAATGTATTAACATTTTTGGAAAAAATTCTTGAAGATTTCAAAACCACTGCACCTTTTCTTGCTGGGCCTGAACATAATCTCCCAAGCCTTCTCAGTATGATTCTCCAGGTGACACTAGCAAGTGATCGGTGATGACTGATTGGCATGTGCAAGGGAACTCACCTGCTATTTCTGATCTATGTGATGTGAGAATATTCCTGGTTGGAGGTAGGGGATGGTATTTAATAACCTCTCAAAAACACCCCTCCCTATAGCTCATTTTATATTAAAAAAAAATTTTTTTTTGGTTCTCTGTCCACTTCTTGTTGCTTATAAATCATGCTGAAGCTTGAAGAAAAATAAGACAGAAGTAGCTTTGGTTTGTATCAAAAAGAAAACAGATTCCTTCTTCAGCATCACTTAGATTTAAAAATTATTTCTGGAGGTAACCAAAATACCCGCAGTGGTGTGAAGTTACGTAAGGTGACGTTTTACCCTTATGTAGTGTATTCACTACTACCTTTTTTTTTCCTTCTTTTTTTTTCTAGTGAAAATGACACCACTTTGGGGGTAAAAAAAGTCCACAAACAAGAGTTTACGAATGAGGCTACTTAGAAGCAGCCACAAGTATCTGACAGGTCACGAAATAAACTGTCTCATACAGGCTTTGCTGTTAAAAATACTCCAGTGATGTATTTTTATAGGCAGGCGAGGGAAAATGTCCATAAATAGCTTTAGGAAGTTTAGCCAAGAACCTAAGTTGCCAGTAAAAATATTAAATTGACCATCATTAGAAATACTTTAAATTTAGTTAACACTCAAAAGGCAAGAATAATAAGAAACTGAATTATTGCAGTGTTTAAGTCTGTAGCATTATCTTGTCTGTTATATTGTATTTTTCTAATTTTTTCCATTGTTTTTTCCCTATTTCCACATCCTATGATTTTCTTCATCCCAAATTTTATTTTTATTCATCGCTGATTTAACTGTTTTATTTCTTTTCTGTTCTGAAATATGGATTTTTTTTTAAACCTTCTCCCAGAAACTTTCCCTTCTGCATTTCAAGACTTCACTGCCAGTCAATTTCTTTTTAAGGAAAAAGCACTTAAATGGGTGTGGTGGGTTGGGAGGGAAAACTTCACCTGACACTGACAAACCATATCAATAAGATGCCTTTCATCCTAACATCCTGGAGTGTCAACTGTCGGCACTCAACCATGAACTATGACTTGGCAGCTATGATCTCTAATCCTCTAACTCAGACTGGTGAAGTTTCACAGTGTTTTCCCTTGAGAACAGCCAGTGCTGAGCTGGCACAGTCCAAGCAAGCACAGATCTTTGATGAGCACTGCACTCAAGTCCATGTAAGGAATGTGGCCCCCTTGGTCATGGCAGCTCCTTCTCATTCAGTAGCAACCATGAGAGTGAGGAGGAGCCTTCTCTGACATCAGTCTGAGAAAAAGCTAAGAAGAACCATTTCAGACATTTCTGACAACATTTCAGAAAGACAGTCTGATTCAAGAAGAACAGGGCTAGAATCAGGATCAGGGCTTAACTTGAATCATCTTCCTAGTCCTTTCCATTTTTATTTTTTTATTACTTTTTATTAAATTTTTTTTTTTCAGTAGAGGAAGTAATTAGGTTTATTTGTTTTTTTAGTGGAGGTATTGGGGATTGAATCCAGGATCTCATGCATGCTAGGCCCTCTACCACTGAGCTATACCTTCCCCCATTTTTGATTTTTAAAAACTATCTCATTTGGATTTTCTTTAGACACAGACACTGTTGCCCCTTATCTAAAAGTATACATTCTTGTCCTCACTAACAATTTTTTTCCATATTAAACTTACACGTTCTCTCTTTCGTTCCAATTGTCTGTGCCTCCACCCTGACAGTTCTTTACTAGTTACTACAATAGGGGTAATCTTAGCTAGCAATTCCAGACAATACATTAAATTTTAATGTAAAAACATCCTTCTCAAAATTCTTCCAACAAATGACCCGTGTCATTTCTTCTGAATGCCACCGAAAGCTACAACAGAGGTTAAGTGTTGACAAAAGGCCCCTTTTCCTGTTTTCCTCACAGTTATTGAAGTTTCAAATTCTCACAGGGAATTTCAATGTAAACAAGAAAGAATTTGCACTGATTTTCATAACATGTTCCTTGAAACCTTGGAGCCTCGTAAACATCTCTAGGGTTATGTAGAGGGATGCAGAATGATCACAGCTGGATTTAATTTATTTTCCACTTTTTTCCCTGTAGCCTAACTTAACAAGATTGAGGTTCAGGGACATGGAAAATTAGCCTTATGATTTGGAAACACTGCTCAAATGACATATACTTGGTGGAAGAAGACCATTTCACGACTCACTGCCAATTACTTTGGGACATATTCGGTCTCTTAGAGTGAGACATGCTAGTCTTCCAAACAGAGTGAGGAGAAGTTACTGGTTTGCTTTTTGGCAAAGCTCATTCATTTTATACAGATGACAAGAGTGAAACCAGTGAGGCTCCTCAGTGTTGCTTTTGTTCTTTATGTTTGCCTTTGGCAAGTATACCAAAGGTTAATTGTAATTAATCCTTTGGAATTTTAATTTCCACAGCACTGTCACATATAAACTTAAATGCACCACCAGTCGATTAGAAAATGGTACTATCGGGTGTGAATGCTGCTTGTTCCACACACAAAACGTGTCTGGCAAACAATACTGGGAACTGAGCCAAGAAATGTCTTGTCTCTCACTTTATCCTTCCACAATAAGTCTCCATCCCCAAATGCTTTCCCCTGTTCCATCCTCCAACTAATCCACCCACTCCAAATCTTTCCTGTTTACACTGTGAAAGAATGGTATTTAAAAAAACACCCCTTAGCAAAAGTACCCAACAGAGCCTTGCACATAGGGACGTGTAATAAATCTCATTTTGAAAATCTTTTAAAGTAGATATACCTTTATGAATTTCATAGATCAGGGAAAGAAAGGACTCAAAGCTAAACCCAGCAACAGACTCTCCATTATAAAATTGCTAATGTCAAAGAGTTTTGGAACCTGAGTGCAAGATTTAAACTCGCGATGATTTTACCTTAATTAACACACAAGTTACTCAATCTTCTAATGTACTGAGTCATTATCAGCACTTCAGAAAAGTTGGTCTTGATTTGGCAGAATCTTTGACTTTTCTTAGTTTATGAAATTGATCCTCACCCTCCAACCAACCTAGATTATTCAACTTTGTAGGAGACATTATTAGGCAGGAGCAAAAGTTTATTCCTGAAATATAAATAAAAAATATTTACTCACAGGTGTCAATCATTTCCTTTATATAAAAAAACTACCTTCAGCTAAGAAGTCCAGAAATATCTCCCTGTGACAGTAGATGCAAAAGGTCAACTTAGAGTTGATTTTACTTTCTTCCCTTTGTGGGAAGTTTAGAAACCATCATACCTTTTTTAAAAAGTCTTCACATAACTCTTCATAAATCAGGGATTGTTCGGAGTCTCTTTAGAGGCATTACAATGATGCAACTGAATAGTTTTCACTTTCTCTCTACTGAGGGAGTGATTTTCAACCTGTGGTTTCAGCAAACATTTTTGAAAAATACTCAAACACGTTGTTTTCTATCTCCTACATAACTCCAATTCAGCAAGATACCCCATTGCTGAGTTAAGCTGACCTTGGCAAACACAAAGTTTGTTGTTTCTGTGTTAGTCTCTACCAAATCTACCACCATATTTGACAGTTTTGTCGCTGTCCCGCTATTACCCCATTTTAAGACCTCAAAGTCACTGTTGACTGCCCATAGTTACATTTTGCCTCCCTTACCTTTGTGGTTACCAGAGCCTGCTGGATCTCTTTATAGGCATCTCTTTGATTCACACCAGTTTCCACTCAGAGCAGTTACTTTTACAAGCCTTTGTAGTTCACCACTTGACTGTTATAATCTCTTGCCCCTCGGCTTCTCTCCCCTTTAATCATCTTAAATGCTACTTGTCTTATAGTAATACGTAAGAAAACAATTTTATACAATCATATTAAGTAATTAGCATCAACTAACCTTTGTTCTTAACTCTCTGACACTCAACACACCTGGGGCCAAGGCTTGGCTGGTGAGGTCTGAGCAGTTTTCTCCCAGCCCAGGCTGTTGGCTCTAGAGAGGGGCCACAGAGAAGAGGAAGATCATTTCTGGGGTCACACCAGAGCCGGTTCACTCAATAACACCAATCAGTGACAATGCCGGGTCAGGGGGGAGTCCAGCCACTAGCCTGCTCAAAGAAATGGGGGGACGAACGCAAGTAGAGCAAGGCCCCAAAACCTGAGCTCAGGCTTCAGCAAAATCAGAGTAGGATGAAACACAGGGTGAGCCAAAAAGCAGGAAACGAGAGGATGCAGTGTAGAAGAGCAGCCAGCCTCCCCACATTATCACCCTGTACTTTCCGGGTCCTCCAGACCTCGTCTGCTACCACCCACTCACCCAGGACGCAGCCCCAAGAACTCTGTTTCCCCCACCTTCTTCCTTCCTCCCTTTCCTTCCTCTTCACTATCTTGATCTACCAGCTTGTCTGCCTTTTTTTTTTTTTTTAAGATTTCTGTTGGCTTTTCTTATTCTTCTGACTCTACATAAACAAAATGCAATATTCAGTTTTGCAAACAGTTCTCTTCTGAGATGGAGGGGAAGAGAGAAGGCTGGGAACCCTTGTTCCTCTCTAGCACAGTGAGAATTCTTGTCCTCGTTGTACTATAATAATGTCTAGAATTGTGCTATATTTTTTTCAAGTCCTGTATATTAATTTACTTCAGTTGAGCTACAGATTCTTTGAGAAATTGGAACATGTCTTTCTCTCCTTTTCTTTGTATTCTTTTGATGGCAGTTACTAGCCACAGCCATTTAGTGTTGGTTAATCACCATACGTATAAGATATATTTGTGCTATGAATGTGTCAAAATGTTTTAGGAGAGTTTTATTAAATGTGCTACTGAACACTTAACAGGAAAAACTGTTGGAGCAAGTGAAAAAGTATGGGTATGAGTACTTTTGAATACTGTATGAAACTGAAACAGTTAAGCAGAAAACAAAAATACATGAAGCAGGGATTTTTAAGAAGAATTTCATTTCCATGAATTTTGTGTAATATAGAGTATCATTGGTGAATTCCTATTATGTGCTAGTTATTCTTCTAGGTGCTTTACATATATAATATTTCATTTCATTTGCTCTTCACAACAATAATAACAGTATGAAGTAAGGACTGTTATTATTCCTAATTTGCTAATCAAGAATTAGAAGCACATAGCGTCAGCTTGTCCAGGGTCACCCAGGGAATAAGTTATGGAGACAGGAGTCTAACACAAGCATTTTAATCTTTAGCCCATGTTATAACTTCCCCATGCACGGCCACTTCAATGCAGAGGACACATGAGTGGAGAAAGTGTCACCAGTGACTCCGGTCATCACACTTGTGGTGATTTAATTTTATGTTTCCACTCAACTGGGCCACAAGGTGCCCAGATATTTGGTCAAACATTATTCTGAGTGTTTCTGTGAGACTATTGTTGGTTGAGATTAACATTTAAATAGACTGGGCCTCATCCAATCAACTGAAGGCTTGAATAGAACAAAAAGGCTGCCCCTGCCCCTGAGAAAGAGAGAATTCCTCCTGTCTGACCGGACATTGGCTCTTCCTGTGCCCCCAGTCTGCTGGCTTGTGAACTGAACTATACCACTGGCTCCCCTGCATCTCCAGATTGCTGACTCAGCCTGCAGATCTTGAGACTTGCCAGACTCCAAAATCATGTGAGACAATTCCTTATAATAAACACACACATACACACACACATACACACACACCCCTACTAGCTCTGTTTCTTTGAAGAACCCTGATACACTAATACAATACTTCATCTATGTGCTTCCATGAAGAACTGAGTTTCTTTTCTGAGATCCTTGGATTTTCTCATGAGGAAACTTTCATTATCACTCCCTTAAAATGTAAAGACGTTATCTATGTTACCTTATGTTGTAACTTAACGCTTGAGATTAAAGGTCTTAGATGTTCACGGGAAAAATGACCCATGAACTTTAATTTTCAAGTGGTCAACTTAAATACTTAGGCGCTCAGCAGTGTATGTTCATAATTCAATTTAGTTACATAATTAAAACTCTAGAAACCCAATTTTAGTACTGATCTGTTGCTACCTCAGTCTACTAAAACGTAGAAATAATTTAGGGTCTTTAGCTGTTAAGGTATAGTGATCCATTTTAAAAGGAAAAGTTCTTTTTTTTTTATTTACTATATTCTTCTTCTAAAATAGTTAATCTATTTATCTGTATCTTGAGTTTGCTCTTAGCCCCAAATGGAAATACCGCACTCACTTTTTTCTTCTTGAGGAAGTCTCAGCTGTTCCCACTCACTTTGCAGTTTTTATTTGTAGGTTTGATTGCCACATGAGTTTTGTGGTTAATTTTTCAGATTAGAAATCTTCTACTTGGGAGTTGTGCAATCATGCAAATAATTGATCAAATATATAATCTCAGGTTGAAATAGCATCAGCAGTTTCAACAACCTATGATTTTCTTTAGGCAGTTATTTCAAAGTAATCAGTTCCTCCTACTGATAAGCAAGTTTTGACTTGGAACGTGTTCTTACATGGTTAGCATTTTGAACTCTAAATTAAATAAAAGACCAGTTATTTCCTTTACTTTATGGCCCATTAAACTGTGCTGTTTGGAACATGAAGACTAGGTAAATCCCAATCAAAAAAATTTAAAAGGTGGGGTGTAGTAGCTCAGTGGTAGAGCACATGCTTGGCATGCAGGTGGGTTCTATCCCCAGTACCTCCATTCAAAAAAAGAATTAAAAATGGAACTCATCAGGAATATAAACTAATATATTTATGGTTTCCTAAAGTTTCTATTCCTCTAATACAGTAATATTGATAAACTAGAAACCTCATTACCCCTGCTGACTCTCATCTTTGTGTTTTTAAAATAAAATTAAATTAAAGCTTTCTCTTAGATTTTGGAATACTTAGATCCTCTTCTCCCCACATAACAGAAGGAGTTCAGAATGAAGGGACTGCTTGACGATACAGAGGTTAAAACAACTAAAAGGTAGACCAAAATAAAATCCTGTTTCTATGCTGCTAAACAGCAACATTCTATGCAGTTGGTTGGGCCCACCCTGGATTGGTGAGTTTTTTAATCTTGTACTCACCTATCCGAACTACCTTATAAAATCATAAACACAAATAACTGATTAATTGATAGTTGAAAATAGATGATCTCTAGCCTAATGAAAATGTAATTATTAAAACATTTTAAATCTCCTACTTAACTGCTGATTTATTTGAATGATTCCCCAATTATTTGGGGGAAGGGATATCAACACAAATTAGGATAAACTCTTATTCAGCTTTGCTAGTTATTGTGCACAGCAAAGGGCTTCAAATCATGTAATTTTCTGTTGTTACTAGCTGATTAATTTAGTATTTCAGTCTCTCCATATGGAAGTTACAGGAAATTTGTGTTCAGTATCAAGGATACAATCCTCAGTGTGCTCTTATTTTCTTTCAGTAACATTTTCAAGATGTGAATCCTTTATAATTCATTCATATTCTCTCTCTCCATTTCTCCCTCCAGCCTCCCTCCTCCTACTCCCTGGAAAAAAAAAAAAAAAGTCACATCCTGAACTTAACCTTATCTTCAGAGCCTATCTTTTCAAAAACTGCATTTCCTTCAGGTGCGATTTATTTACTTTATAACCTATGTAACTAAGTTGTTTTTCATTCGCAAGTCCCAAGGAGTAGTTAGATAAAAACTTTAGCGCAACATTTAAAAAGACTTATTTGCACGTATCTGCCTGCCAAGGATACAGCTGTCACTTTTCTTCCAAGTTGTTTTGTGCAGTGTTCGGTATAAGTAAGTGGCTTAAATAATTACTATAGTTCATTAGCTTAGAATTGGAGGCCTCCTCCAGTCACAGAGGAATGGATCCAGTATTGAAAATGAAACCAGTCTTTTACTGTGTGATTAATAGGAAGAGTCATATGCTTGATATTAAAAAATATTTTTAAAATGTGGGACTGGAGGCCTAGACTCAGAGTTGCAAAGCTCAACTGGAGAGAGAGTTTAGAAAAATGTTAGGACAGTTTAATTTGGAGTTTGGAGAGCATTCTGTAGGATTTTAATCTTAAATACTAGGCACTTTGGCAGACCATTTGTGAGATAATACACATGAGTAGCGGTAAAACTTAAAGGTGAAGGCACAGAAAACACTTCCTCACTCTGGTTATCTCTTCTCTGACAAGATTAGGTGGGCCTTTGGGGGCTTAAGTTATCCTCAGCGTTGAACCACAAGTCAGACTGCAAACCACAAGTCAGACTGCAAACCACAGGACTATGAATTCATCTGAACTTTCCTCTTTATTTTAAAATTGATAGTACCTAGGGGTTTTATGGAAAGGAGGGTTTCATTTCTTTATTAATGATCCATCTAAAATTAACCCCATTATTATCTTCAGGAAGAAATGATTAATACAAAATTTTAAACTACAATTACTCCTTGGTGATGGTATATCTGAGGTATATAATAAAACACTTTTTAAGCCAGACAAATCCTCCCCAAATCAGAGGCTTTACCATAATAATTTTTGTTTTTCTTTCCTTGCTCACATAAAGTCAAAACAGGGATTTTTGATAAGCAGACAGCTTTACTGCAAGCGGTAACTCAGTTCTCTCCTTTATGTGGCTTTGCCGTCTTCCCTATGTGACATTCAAGGACACCCCGATAGATGGAAAAGCACAGTGGGTTGTGAATTGGAGGTTTGCATGGCCCAGGCCTGGGGGTGGCGCTTAGCTCTTCTGCTCCTTTTCCACTGGCAAACATTCAGTCACACTATTACGTGTACATCCAGGGAAGGCTGGGAAGTAGTCTAGCTATGTGATCAGAAAAAAAGAAAAGAGACCAAGTTTGGTGCTATGGCTTGGTGTTCTGGAGGTGAACACTATGGAAATATAAGCAGCTATTCAGTAAAAAAAAAAAAAAAAAACTATTAACCATGTGTGCAGTTATCTTTAATTCTCTTTACTTATTTGTGTTAATGCTCTCCTCTCTTACATCATATAATTTTTGCTTTTTAGATACTGAGAGGGAACCACAAACTAATTTCAAAATAACGAAATGCACAAGGTCCATATATATATGTGTGTGTGCAGGCTTGTAAGTTTGAGTTTGTCAGTTTCATACGTAGTATAAAGGCCTGTTTTGTATTTTGATTATTGCAGGTTTTTCTTTCCCACAAGGCTTGCAAATATATTAGTTGTAAATGTATTAAATTATTTTTGAGCAATAAAAGGATTAATGGGTTTTATGCTTCTGAATATAATGGAGTAATAGGGACCAAATTTACTTTGCACCTTAAGTAACAACTGGACACTCTGTATGAAACAGTGCCTTTCAAAATTGGACAATTGGCAATGCAACACTGTCATCCCTGATAGAAGAAAACAAAAAAGGTGATCCTTATAACTGCCCCAGCCTAATGTCTGGAGGCAGTTTCCAAGCCAAAGTACGTGAAACCCAAGGAGAACCCAGAGTTCTCAATGCATTGGAGAAACAAAGATCAGAGTTCTGGGAGGTCAAGGCAATTAAATTTTCAAGACAGGAGTCAGCTGCACCGTGGAAGAGAGAGCTCCAGAGATATGCAGAAGGTTCTCCTGAACTTTTTGGCTGATTATTGATCTGCACATGTGTGAGAAGAAACCACTTACTCATGGCTTAGGAAAGAACCATCAGAAAGCAGTAAACCAAATAATTCCTGGGATTCAGACAGAGCTGGGAATAGTTTGTGTTCCCACTATGCAGAGCAGAAAAACCTTTTAATATACAGACATTAGATAGAGTGATCAGAATGATAACACCTTAGGAGTGGAGATTACTTAGAATCCAGACTAAAGGCTGCTCTGGACATGTCCTAACAAAGCTTTAAAGCAAACTTGAAAGGATTAAACTAATTCCAAGTAATTTAACTATGTCTCAGAACAAATTTCTATACTATTTAAAAGAATACAACAAAATATAGCACCCATCAATGAAAAATTCTCAGTGTTCACTCAGCATCCAATCAAAAATTACTAGGCATGCAAAGCAGCAGAAAAATAGAATCCATAACTAAGAGAAAATTCAATCAAAGGAAACAGACCCAGAAATGACAGAGATGATAGAATTAGGAGATAAGAACTTTAAAACATATCTGCTGTATGTTCAAGGAGGTAAAGGAAAACCTGAACATGATGCAGAGAGAAATGGAAGCTCTTTTAAAAGATCCACAGGAAATGTCTAGAGATTAAATATATAATATCTGAATAGAAATTATACTAAGTGTGATTAAAAGCAGACTAGACACTGTAGAAAAGATCTGTGAACTTAAAGACACAGCAATAGAAACTATCTCAAATGACAAACATGGAGGAAAAAAAGTCAGAAAATAATGAACTGAGCGTCATGGCAGGAAGGACAGTGTCAAGCATCGTGACTTACGTGTGTGTGAGGTCCCAGAGTGGGAAGAGAAGCACAATTAAAAAACTGAAGAAGCAAAGCAAAGCTGAGGACTTTCCAAAGTTAATTAAAAATATGAACCCATGGATCAAAGAACATCAACAAAAGCCAAGCAAAATAAACATGAAGAAAACCACCCTAAAGCACATCATAAATGAATTGCTGGAAAGTACTGATGAAGGGAAAAATCTTAGAAAGGAAAAAAAAAAAAAAAAGTACAGGGGAACAAACCTAAGGACAACAGAAACTTGTCAGAAAGTATGCAAACCAGAAGACAGGGAACAACATCTTTAAAGTACTGAAAGGAGAAGAAAACCCCTGCCAACCTGGAATTGATATTCAGTGAAAATCTCTTTCAGAAATGAAGGTGAAATATAAGCAAATAAAAACTGAAAATTCATCATCAGCAGACCTACCCTACAAAAAATGTTACTGGAAGAACAAAAGTAAAATGATACCAGATGGAAAGTTGGAAGTACAGATGCCCAGACATGGTTCAAAGATGGGAAATTATAAAAGACATTTTCCTTCTATTTTAAATCCCTTTAAAAGACTATTGACTGTTTAGAGCAAAAATGATAATAGTGCACTGTAGAGTGTATAATATATGTAGAAGTAAGGTGTATGACAAAAATAGCACAAAGGAGGAGGGGAAATGAAGGAATATTGTTTTAAGTTTCTCACGTATGAAGTGGTATATTATTTGAATGAACACTGTGAAACGTTATTTAAAAACACACATATTATAGATCTGTTGAGCAACCATGAAAAATAAAACATAGAGCTAAAGCTAATAAACCAATAGTGGAGACAAAATAGAATACTAAAGATAATTAATCCAAAAGAATGCAAGAAAAGCCGGGGGGGGGAAGGGCTGGAAACAAATGAGACAAATAGAAAAAAATCCTACTTCTTGGTATCAACTCAAATGAAATGAAACGTATGTCCACGCAAAAATGTGTAAGCCCCCTTTTATAAGTTTATATAAGCTAAACACCTCAATATACCCATGACTGGTGAATGAATGACTAGAATATGGTGTGTCCACATAATAAAACACTTTACAGCAATAAAAAGGAACAAACTACTTAAATGTGCAAAGATAGGAATAAATCTCAAGCTATTATGCTAAGGGAAAGAAGCCATCCACAAAAAAACTACACACTATACGATTCTACGAATATGAAGTTCTAGAAAAGGCATAAGTACAGCCACAGAAAGCAGATCAGTGGTTGCCGAAAGCTGGCAGGTCAGGAAGAGGGCTGACTACACTGGGGCAGTGGAGGAACTTGTAGGGGGTGATGGAGTTGTTCTGTATCTTGATTGTGATGGTGGTTAGACAACTGCATACATTTGTCAAGACTCGTTGAATTGTATACTTGAAATTACCCCTCAGTAAAGCTGACATTAACACGAATTAATGATTTGACAGTCACATTTTAAAAATAGCCAGTTGACATTACAAGTGAGCTGGTGCATGCCCTTGAAATAAGACCCCACTGTGGAAAGAAGGGTAACTCATTGGAAGAATGTGAGTGGGAAAGTTCAGTAGAATCACCCATGTTCCAGGAATCCTGTGTCTGAGTGTATTAATAGAGACCCTAATCCCTTCTCTATAGGAATCCGTTAAAATGTCCCTGAGAGCTTTGGCTACTCTCTTATCTAAACAGAAAGAGTGACTTCATGACAGCTACTATACTAACTGATTTCATGTCGAAAGCATCAGGTAATATGGCAAGTTGGAATACCCCCGTATTTGCTACCTAGCTCCAAAGACCAAACAAACAGGCCTCATTTGACTAATCGAGGCCAACTGGTTTGGTCTTAAGCAGTCCCCGGATTAGGACAGATGACAAATGCTTTTGAGATAGATGTGTTTAAACCATTTTAGAGCCCGAGGCAGGGCATATCAGACTACACGTGGAGCAGCATAAGGCATAGCTGGGAAAAGAAAGCAAACTTTAAACTAAGCAAGTTGACATTAATGTCAAATGTCAGCCTAGAAGGGAGAACTGACTATGCACCTGTCTGCTTCTAAGGCTCATTAAAGGGTTTAGAGGTTGGATAATTTTAAAAACCTCTCCAAGTAGATAAATGCAATTGACTTTTTCATTCTGTTTACTGTAGAGTCTCTCGTTTAACTACTTAATTGTTATTAACTTCTTGATATATTAAAAAATTTTTAAGTAAAAGTAATACATGAACAAGATTTTTTAAAAGCCCTGAATGAGCACAGAAATGTATTTTTTTTAAATGAAAGCATCTCTTCCCAATGCCCATGCCTATTCCTTTCTAGAAACATGTCTCCTGACTTGTATAAATGTGATCTTTACACTATGCCACTTAAGGTTTTGAGATTTCTTATTTCTAATGCTTATACATTTTTATGTTATCAAGCATCACTGATTTTCCCTGGAAAACCTTTGCTCTCCTGTTCACCTTGACCCCTCTCCGTATCTCAGTTAACAGCATCCTCATTCATATGCTAAAGGCAAAAATGTTGGGATCATTCTTGATTCCTCTTTATCTTAAAAATTACGCTCCATATTTAAGCCACCAGCAAATATCTTCAGATCCACTCCTAAATTACTGCAGGATTCCACAGCTTCCTACCATGTCTACCACAACTACACCTAGTTTCAAGCCACTGTCTTCTCCTAACTGGTTTCCCTGATTTCACTTTTACCTCTTAAAATCTGGGTAACTTTATGGAAATACATCCTGCCCCTATTTAAAAATCGTCCAATGACTTGCTGGACACTGGAAAGAAAACCAGACTTCTTCATGGGCCACAAAGCCTGACATCTGGGCTTTGGCTACTTCTCTGATCTCATATCAGTCCCCGCCTTTTCTAGTTCATTTCGCTCCCGTAAAACCTGCCTCCATAATAGAATAGCATTTCTTTCTCAAGATCTTGTTTGTTTGTTTGTTTGTTTGTTTGTTTGTTTTGCTTTTTATTCTACCTCAAATGCTCTTCCTCAGGTATTTGTGTGGCTCACTCTTTTATATCCCTCAGCAGTCTCCTTAAATGTCACCCCCTCTAAAAGCTCTTACCTTAAAATATCACCCCAGCCCATCACACCATTACTCACTTATCCTTCCCCTGCTTTATCAGGCTTTGTGGCATTTATCACCACTTGAAATACTGTATGTGCCTCTTTTATTCCTATCAGACACACTAAAATGTTAACTCCATGAGGGCAGAGACTTAGTTTACTTATCACAATAGCTACATCTCTACGTGGAAGAGCATCTATCATAGAGAAAACACTCAGTGAATGTTTTCTGAGTGAACCTTCAGCATTTTTGCTGTCTAGATAGTTTAATGAGGTACTTCTTGCTTCATTAAACTGTAGTCGTTACTGTGATCACCAAACACAGATCCATTAGAAATATCTGTTGTTTTTCTTTATCAGAGTTGCAAAAAAAAAAAAAAAGAGCTAGTAAAAAATAATTGAACTAAGTCCATACTGATTTTTAATATATTACCCATAATCAAACACATTAGACTGGGTGATTAATTATGTGTTGGAATCTTTGCCTCAAGGTAGATAAAGAATAAAAAGAAAATAGTGTCAATGTTTGTATATTTCAGAGACTAGTATTTGATCTATTCTTTTTAGACCCACAATCTCATTCCTCAAGATATCTTGACAGATGTCTTCCAGTGAAGGTTGGGTCCATCAGAATTAATTACACATTCATTTGCTCCAGACACTGTACGGGGCTTTCACAAGTCTCCAGGGCTGCAGTGTTCTATTTTAAGCTGGATCACTCTGATCCAGTTGGTTCTGGAATACTGCCAAAGCTAGGGACATCTTCAAAGTCCTTTTTAAAATTGCAGGGTGGAACTGTGCTCTCTAAGAGTTTGTATTCTTTATGATGGGTATGATCTTTCTTAACTTTGGACACCATTGTTAGTAGATGGTTTCATTCTATTTACACCTAAAGAATACACACCACAGCTAAGAAAGGAAAACTTGAACCACAATTTAAACAAATGAGATATGAGATTCAAAGCACCCCCAAGATGCTCTCCCAAGATTTAATCCATTACTCTAGTCCCATCATTCCTTTGGCAAGATGGTATCTGATAATCAAGGAAAACAGTCAGTTAAGGGAAACTTTTTACTCTGTTCATGGTTTCCAGTGAAATATAGATGATATTAAAATAAATTTAGGACTTCAGTCTAAAATATCTCTAAGGCTATCTTAATGAAAAATGTCTTGATTTGGATGTTACTTATAGGTTTTATGCATTCAAGTAGTCTTCATCTAATAAGGAATACAATATGTCTCAAATATGCTAGTAACTTAATCTAGTCATCAGATATTGATTTAAATCCATAATATTTTGAAACTTAAATATGAAGGGACCAGGACAGAAAGAATGGATTTACCAAAAGCTGGGTTGTAAACTTATCTTGAGCTTAAAATATAATAAAATTGGTCTGAAGTGGCAATGGTGATATACTGGTGGGAAGCAAGGGTGACCCAGTTGAAAATTTATTTATATTATGACCCATAATAGGCTTAAAAGTCAATAAAAAAAATACCAGACTATTTTCCAGATGCAGTTGTTACATTTGTGGAGTTGTCAATTGATCCATGTAATAATAGGCTAAGTTGCGTTGTACTTACTTAGTCTTCTCATTTGCACTGAGGTCAGCTTGGATGTCTTCTTTAATCCATCTTTCTCCTGGTAGTGACCTATGTAAACTGTTCTTTAAACAGGAAAAAGTTTTGAGGTTTTGCTGAAACTGCAACAAAACTGAGGGCTTCTCCCTGAGCTAAGCATGCAATAGGCACTCAGTAAATTTGATTTTCTTTCACTTTATAGACCATGTTGTCTACTTCCTGTAATGATGCTTGCATTCAGGTTTGGATTCTGTATTGCAATGTCTTATAGTTGCTAGACAGGACCATGACATAGACAGAACATATAGAAAAGCCTTCATCTTTGAGTATCTGTTACTGTAAATATAGCTTTCATGAAGAACTTGTTTATAACTTTCAAAGGAAATAAGAGGAAAAATTACTCAGTGAGTAATGGAATGGTAGAGTTATAATTAAAAGATTCTTGGCAATGTTATTTTGAAGAACAGAAATAATTCCATACAAAAAAAGAGAAAGAATTCCATACAAAAACCCCTTTATACTCGGCCAAGTAAGTAGCTACTGTCCACTATATAACGCATTACCTCTCCTTCAGCCTGTACTGTTCTTCATTTCTCAAAGGATCTCACAGTTTGTAGAGCTCAAGCAATGGGTACCACTTGGAATTCTTGGGCAGGCCTCAAAAAGGGAATCAGTTTGAAGGATAAAGAAAAGTTTGGTTTAGTTGATCCATGATTGTATTTTTGTTGTTTATTTTGGCACCTACTGGCAAATGTGAAAATGGCTTCTTCTTCTATGTAAGTAACGGTATTTGCCATATAAACTAATTTTATACACTAAGCACCATTGATATAGTTTAGTATATTATTGTTCTAAAGTACACAATGTTTTCCTTGGTTCCTAACTGCCCTCTTAGCTCTCCCTATAACCTCATTCCCTATTATTACTTCCTTCCCCATTTTTCTTTGCATTCTAGGGGAAAACAACAGTAAAAATATTTATCTCTGAAGAAATTCAGATACCATTTTATTCATTTGTCTGTTTCGAGGGGTTTTGACTTTATCTTTTTATCAAAGAAATGGATGGAGGGCATTAATTATGGAATCACATATAACTGAATTGGAATCCCACCTCTACTGTTTACAAGCATTGCTACCTTAGATAAGTGAATCAACCTCTCTGAGCCTCAAATTGCTTATCTATAAGATGGAGAAAATCATAGCACCAGAAAATAATATGAGTCTGAGAAATAAACGATAATGAGTATAAAAGTGATTGGCACAAGCCCCGCACATTGTAATACATGGTAGATGCTAGCTGGCAGTTATTCTGTTATTCACAGTGATTCCTATTCTTTTCTCCCTTACCAACATTCTATTGTAAAAACCTTCAAATATACAGAGATATGCAAAGAATTGTACAGTGAACACCTATGCATGTTCCACCTAGCTACAACTAGTATTTTACTACACTTGCTTTATCACATACCTATTCACTTCTCCAGCCCTCTACCCATCTAGCAATCCATCTATTCTAGTAACTATTGTGTAACAAACTCTCCAAACCAAGTGGCTAAAATAATAGCTATTTTGTTTTGTTCATGGAGTCTGTGAGTTAGGGGTTCAGACAGGGTATAGTGGGATTGGCTTGTCATTACTCTACCATGTCTGGGGCCTCAGCTGGGAAGACTTGATGACTGGAATCATCTGGAAGCACCTTCACTCACATGTCAGGGGTGGCCAACATCAGATACCATTTTAAATATGTAGGTAATACATGGACATGGGAATGAAAAGTTTGGAATCTTTTAGGCTTACCGATATAAAAGCCAAAGTGTTCCATTTGGGATCAGTTAACTGGGAATCAAAGTGAAAGACTCTGTCACTGTGATTATTAGGGAAAGCTGGCGTTTCCCTCTCCCACCTCTCCCCAGGGCTGGTGTAACATTAATGAAAAAGCAGAAGTATGGTTACTCTTTGGAAAAAAAAAAGGCATAATAATTTGCTTTGCATTTTTATTTCCTAAATTCTTGTATCAGCCGAACTTCAACCACTAGTTGGGTAACTTTGGACAAGTTACTTAATCTTTCTAAACTTCTGTGTCCTCATCAGAAGGGTGATTTAAAGTTGTCGCTACCTCATAGGGTTGTTGTAAGAATACGCACATCAAACACCTAACCTAGAATATCGTACACAGAAGGCTGCAGAAATAGCGGGCTATCATTATTTGTTAGTCTTCTTAAGCTAGATAAACAAAAACTTTATGCAGTTTTACTGAGAAACACATCTATTTACTTATTATATAAATATTTATTGAATACTATGTGCCAATCACTGTGATAGATGCTGGGGATATATTAGTGAACAAGACAAATTCTGCCCTTGTGGTGCTTGTGGTCTGGAAGGCAACAGTGACATTAAACAATAATTACTCAAATTACTGTGGAACTGCTATCATAACAAGGGCTGTGAAGGGAAAGTGCAGGTGCTTTAGAAGTATAAACGCAGTGTGTAGGGGTGAATAACTTGCTCTAAAGAGTCAGAGAAGGTTGCTCCAGGAAAGTGACATTTAAAATAAGATCTAGAGTCAACAGGACAGATTTGTGGGGGTGGCATTGATGGAATGTAGTGAGGTCGTTCAAATATATAAATAAAACCACAAAAATGGTCTCAATTCAGCTGAAGGCATTTTTACTTAAAAATGATAGAAGAAAATTTCCTAAGGGTCCTTACAGTTTGAAAGTATTATTATAGGGCACTCATAGATTGTTAGACTCAATAGGAATATTAAGAACATTTTATTTAGTAAAATACATTCAAAAGGATTAATTTGTTACACAGTCAGGTGTTGCCTATTTAAAAAGCTAGAATTTAAAAACTCCGTCTTACTAAACTTCAGGCTTCTAAGATGCAACGTACAACATGGAAATGGATAAGGTTTTATTTGCTTTGAGGAGTTCTTTATTTATTTTTATTTTTAGGCATCGTGAAGTGGAAAGAACATCGAATCTGACGTCAGGAGGTCTGGGTTCTATTTCTGACTGTTATTTGCTCACTGGGGAGCCATAAGCAGGGCATTTAAACTAGAAGCTTCCTTTTTTGTAAAAGGAGATATTACTTACAAAAGCCCTGCATTACAGAAGCTTAGCAGAAGGAGCACTGTTAGTTTAGGAGATGACATGACGGTATGGATCGGGGTCAAAAGGTTCCTGAAACCTCATTCTTCTTTCACCTAAACATCTGTTGGTTCCTCTCTTCCGGCTTTATGACAGTAAAGGATCAGGTATCTCATTACCTTAAGATTGAAAGGAAAGAGAGAGAGAGGAGAAAAGATCAACAGCTTTTGGTAACAGGAATAGAACAAGTAACGAATAGGAGCAAAAGTTAACTGAAGTGTAAAGAGGAAACAATGGGAGTTGAAAGTTGATCACTGCAGCTACTTGGGGGTCTTTTATCTTCTGAGTGGTGCTCGGGGTCCTGCTGCCAGACGTAACTGCACTACCACGAAAAACGGCCAAACTATTCCTATTCTCTCAGAATTTTTTCTTCTCCATCTTGTCCTTTTTCCTAAGCAACTTTCTGCCTTCCTCCATCCTGTACTTTCTTTTTCAGTTTCCTTGTCTCCTCTCCCAGGCTTCTTTGCTTTTTCTCCTGTACTCTTGTCCCTACTCCTTCTATTTTCCCCTTTTTATTGCTTCATCCTACAAGAACACAATCATTAATTAAAACCCCCTGTAGCAAAAATGTACTCCAATGAAACCCTTAAAAATTATAATTGGTCTTTATAACTACACAGTACAACGGCAAATATGTCAAACAAATAACATCCAAAGGAACATCATTCCTCATGTCACCAGTACTACTTGCAAAGTTCCAGTTGCAAGATAGGATACTACCACTCACATGGTGGCACTTACAAATTTGTTTAAGGAGAAAAAAATGTGAAACATAAGGACGCATTTATGCTCAGTGTGTAGGCCAGTCTGAGGGCTAAACATATCATGCTCTGATATTTATTGTCAGATAATGTTATTGTCATTTTGCAGGTGGACTCTTCAAAGAAATTATTTGTCAATCCAATTCAAGTAGTAGTTAGAATTATATACGTAAGAAAACAAACACAGGGAAATAAATCTGAAGGCAAAAAAAAAAAAAAAAAAAGAATAGGTTGTCTTAGATTTTGTGGAACTCACCAGGGAATTTTTTTAACTTCAAAACTAAGAAGTGAATTATATTTGGTGAAATTATGTACACCCAATATTATATCTGCATATAAGATAATCAGATGTCATTACTTCAGAGATGTTACTGATAATGCTACAGCCCAGGAAATTCCTCAGCATCCCCATCATTTGGGGATACTACATGGTCTACCAGCCAACCAACTCTGGACAGCCTATGTAGAGAAGGAAACTGCTCTTTATAAATGCCAGAATCAGAATGTGCTGGCAATCCTTACAGGAACAATGGAGTGCTCTCCAATATTATTCTTTGGATTGGAATTGACTTTTAAGAATTCATGTCAGTAGACAGGCTATTTGATCTAGTCAAATTCTTATGGATTGGCTAGGGTTGAGTTGGAAAGGAAGCCACTTAGGACACATAAAAAAGTCCAGAAACCTCTGGCTCTGTTGACTAAAATGTCTCATTTGTTACTCAATGTGAGAGAAAGAGAGAGAGCTAATGAAACAGAAATTCTAATCGTATTATCTGAGAGCTCTTGAAATTGTTTCAATTCTCAACCCTTTGATAAGGAAAGGCTAACACAGTAATAACAAACTGGCAGCATGTGCATGCACAAAGGAGAAACAAAGAGTATGTTTTATTAATTTTCTAGAGAAACAAATATTAATAGAATCAACAAGCTCACAAAAAGATGAAAAAAATTTTTTTTTTTTTTTTTTTGGTGTTCAGGTTGAAAATTTAAGCGGGAACTTGGATTCTTTGGGAAGACATCCCATAGAGATTGGGTTATAAGCTAGTCTTTCTTAAACAATCTCAGAAAAAAAAGCCCAGAGTCCTTTCTCTGAAAGCTGGAAAAACAGGAAAAATCTATATTTGTGTTTTGCCAGTATTCAAATCTAAATGACCTGAGGGGTGGCAGACAGCACATCTAGGAGTCAATAGTTTCTGAGCAGACTGCTTCCCAAACTTTAGCAAGGGGCCTCAGAGTTTCCCTCCAAATGGAAGATGTTCGTTTAAAATGCTACTCAGGTAGGTAAGCTACAAGCTTAGAAATTGGACATCTTCATAGTGAAGTGTCTTAGTAATGGGGAAAAAATGGAAATTAGGAACTTTAACAAGGAGGAGTTTGAAAGCAAGCCCTTTTTAGTTCTCTCCCACCCTGGCCTGGGAAATGTGTGTTCTGCACATCGGAAGTGACCTACTTAAGTAGTCACCCAACAAGGGAAAAGTCCATCTGGTTACCACAATAGGGTGAGATTCTCCTTAACTTCATCCACCTCATTTTACTCTGATTCTATTCTTGATGAGCAAACTTCTGACCTAAACTTTATTTTTCAGTTAGACTTTTCTGGAAGTGAAATGACCTGAACCTTCCAGATTGCTTCACAATTATCCTTCACTATAAATTAGTAAATTGAACTTCTGGGTTTTTCATCAGCTTCTAGTGAGATTTGGTATTAGCATGAAGGTGTCCCTGAGAGTCTGTCCATTCTGTAGTTGGACTAATAAAAATGAATTTCTGAACATGCTCAATTTGCACTGATGGAGACCTCACAAAGATTTATTTGTCCTGAGAGATTCAATCGGAAAAAACTCTGACAATTCTTTTCTTCTTTTTTTTAACCAACTTTTTAAGTGCAATATGAATGAACTAAAACCCACATTTCTTCATTTAAAATGAAAAATAGTTTGTGAAATCTTGTCATGTATAAGACTTACTTTTGTTTAAAACTACGTATACAACTTTAAAATTATATTATTGATGGTAATCGTTGAAGCTTTCTATTTTGTGTATGTTTGAAAATTCTACAATAAAAAGTAAAGCAGAAACAAACAAAAAGACCCATCAGGAGACTTAAAATTCATCTTCAAAGAACTTTCTAAAATTGCAGTAATATGATTTGTTCACTGCCTGGATTTTCAGTGCATTTGTCTCCACAACAAGCAAAACTTGAGCTCAAGTTACCCAGGCAATGCTATCAGGTGACGACCAGCTCTCCCTCTCCCTGTGTGCTGTTTCTTTGCCAGGAGCCACTATATTTGGATCTATGTGTAACAGTTGACACTTTGGCTCAAGTGGTAATGAACCAACTCATGTCTTTTCTAGGAGGGGATGATACTTGTTTGCCCCGTGGATCATACTGAAATATCTGTGAAATAGATAGGATTTTGATTTTCCTAGGAGTGTTTCTGCTTTCTTTTAAAATAACTAAAAGTTCTCCTTGTACTCTAAGGTCTCTGTCCCCTTGTATGCCAACGGGATCTCTTGTTCAAAATTTACATATGTTTTTGTCTTTGGGACAGAAGCACTTAAGTGTTTAAGAGGCTAAGTTCCAAAATGATAATTCTGACTTAATCATATATAACTCAAATATTATATTATACTATATTATATTGTATAAAAGTAGTATAAATTTTAAAATACACATTTAATAGTATAAATAATACATTTTATAAGTAATATAAAATTATACTAATATAACAAAAAGGCTGCAAGAATTTTTCAAAGAATCTGGCCAGACAGATATAAAGAAAACTAGGGCTGCCCTCAGTTTTTTCCCCTAAAGATTAAATCCTACATAGAAAGACTTGTCAGCCTAATACATCTCATTAAAGGAGACATTCAACTGATATTAATTTGGAAAATGTGCCTTGTTTATCTCACTGTGGTATTCATTTTGCCTATGTTTTCATAGTAGTTTTTGTCAAATTACTTTAATAATATGGTGTGTTGAATGTGTTTGTTTAAAAAATTACCAAATTTTCTTTTGACATTTACTGTAGCTTTGATTAAGACTGCTCTACTAAGATTGACTAAGATGTATCTATATCAAGTACCTTGGTTAAATTAAAAAGAAAATAAAATTAGGTATTTTAAAATATCTGATGGTTTGAATTTATCTGAATGAAATTTGCGAATATTTTTCAGATTTAATTTGGATGTTTGACTTTGCACAGATGGAACAACCATACGCATGTTCTCAAATTTTGCTTCCTAGAAGAAATTCATAGAGAAAAACAAATATCCTGTGGAGATTTTAATTTGATATTTTTGGTTCTTTTTCACATACTGAAAGATATGTTATTATTAAGAGGCCCTTTTCTGTAAGGAAAGCTATAAATCTTAATAGAAATAATGGTTGCAGCTTAAACTATTTGAAGAAAATTTTCTTTATGATCAGGTTTAGAGATTTACCTCTTAATCCTGAAATGACTTTTATTATGATTAATCTTTTTATCTTATTGTAGCTTTTCACCTAATACTCATTTATGCAAAGACATAAAAATTGTCAAGTTTACATCCTAAATTAGACTCACATCAGGCTGAATCAGACTGGCTTGAAAGAAATTTTCAGAGATACAAACATCCATAATATACTCTGTGAAAGCACTCACTTATTTTAATTAAGTACATGTGCTCTATAGTCAAATTATTTGGGCTCAAAATCTAGCTCTGCCTATACCAGCCAGCTATACTACTGTGAGTAAGTCATATTAACTCTATTCATTCATTTCCTCATCTGAGAATACTAGTACCTAGCTCCTATGGTTGCTGTGAGGATGAGATAAATCAATACATGCAAAGGATTCAGAAGATTATCTAGCTATTAGTGTTGATAAGTAAGAGTTATTATTTATAATTCTAATTTTTCCCAAAGATATTTGTTATGTGTATATGCCACTGTATAGAACAATATATGCGAAATAATGTTATGTTAATATATATAAAAATGCTACTCTTAATTTTTCATCTATAATAAAAGTAAAATGTTTTCAGAGAAAATTTGAGAAGTACAAAAAAAAATAGAAGTAAAATAAAATTATTTCACTACCCAGAGGCAACCATTGATAGTATTTCTATATAGACTTTTCAAAATTCTGAAATGTTAAGATTTAATGCCTAAAGTAATAATATTTAAGTAAAAATGAATTAATTTTATTATTTGTCTATAGCAAAACTGCAGTTATTTTGTTAAAACTTTTAAATCTTGAGAAGAAGCAGGCATCAAATTTGGCTAAAGAATAGTTTAAAAATATGTTGTCATATGAAAGAATCAGATTATGAAAATATTTAAAGATTGTAGTTTCACATCTCATAGATTTTTTTTTTTTTTGCAATGTCCTGTTTGCTTTCTTCATCAGTTAACCACATAGCTTGCAGAAAATAGCTTTGAGGAATTTGCTAGAATTAGTTTTGTGAAGTTAAATGCCAGTAGATGTGGAAATATTACATACTGGGAGAATTTGATGTGTAAACTGGATATTTTCAGTGGAATTAAGAATAGTTTTGGTTTTTGTTATTGATCCATATCCATTCCTTCATATTATTCTTTATCTTAAAAATAATTCTATACTTTAAACAGATTTTTGATGAATTGATTCATCATTCTTAGCACAGCATCCCTTACATTTTGGCTAGGAGTGACATGTGTTAATGCATTCCACTATGACTAAACATGTGGATACCTTCCAATGAAAATATTAGTTTCTTTGCTTTTCCCAGAGTATGTAAACGGATTTTAAAAATACTTAGCAGAGGTACTGTCTTTGGGTAGAGAGATTTTACTGTAAATAAAGTTTATTATGATTAGATTTCCCCTAGGATCTTTCCAATCCAAAATACCACTTGCTTAAATGACCTTATTTGTACGCTAGTCTTATTAATAATTATGTCCTCATAGCTCCACCACTGATGGAGAGATACATGGAAAAGCATGAGAAATTCTAAACCCAGACAATGTGGAAAAACTACTTAACGAATCAGTAGAAATTACATCAGTGGTTTGGGACAAAACGCACTTAAAGAAATTCAGATTTAAAAACCGATTAAATTAAAATCAAGTTTGGGTTAATGTAAGTTTATAGTATTATAATTTAGTCAATTCACGTAGTTTTTAAAAAACAAATATGTGTTGCTTTATTCTTATGATAGATATTAAATATTCTCTAAAAATCTGAAATTTAGAAAATTATTAAGGAAAAAAATTAACAGCCTCATAATCCTATCTCCCAAAGATAACCACAGTATATACTTTCCTATATATACACAGGCAAGGTTTTGATTTAAGAAGTATTTTATTGATTTGTGACTCAGAATAATTGCAACTGTTACTAACTCTCTTACTGGTTAAACAGTGGACAATGTAGAAAGAAAATATTTATTTCCAGATTCTAAGTGACAGTGGGTTATAATACAACACTTTAATGGGAATGCTTCTAAAAAACTGAAAATGCCTAATTAAAAAAATTATCAATTTAAAAATCCAAAGAGCAAAATCTAATATTTTCCACTAAATAGGTTTGCTTTTAAAATCACTTATATCAACAGAATATGGGGCATGGTAAGTGCTCATTAAATAAGCATGTACAGCATTTTAATGATTAATCCAAGGTGGTGAGGATAAAAAGAACCCCCAATAACGTATCGGTCAGGGTCCTAAGAAGAAACAGATGGTACCTTCAAAGGTATCTAATTGAAAATAATTTAATAAAGGGACTCTGTATAAAGATGTAGGCGCAGCATATTCTCCCAGAATGACCCAATATCTTTTATAAATAAGATCTTTCTAAGTGAGCAATCTCACAGTGAGAATTCTAAATCTTTTTTCTTCACATTCTCTTAAACTCATTAGGTACAAAAATGCAAGACATTAAAATAAGTACACGGAAAGCTGACAATTTTTAAATTTATCTCTTTTTGGTTTTGGCTTCTCAACTCTTTTTACACGAAGGCAAACTTGGAAACTAAGGAAAATGAATAAGACTTCTTCCCAGCCTGCCCTGCCTCCCAGGCTGGGGAGATTAATTTCTTGGCACCACCACAATTGGGAAGTTGTGCCCCAGGCCTACTTCTTACTTTCTTGACTTTCTTCAAGTAACATTTTTCTTCTTACACCAAACTTTTTCAGTGATTGACCTACATGTTTTGTTTCCATCTCATCTCCAAAAATCACATATTCTCTATCCTTTCAACCACCCACCAGACTCCTCAAAGAAATGACTTTATTTGAGCAAAACATCAGACTGGCTAAAGCTGGCTCTCATCAAAAGGAATATTCTCTTCTGAATTCTCAAACTTGGAGCTCCCGAGTACTTTTTCGGTGACCAGACTATCTACCCTTCATATTGATATCCCTCACTTACCAACTGGCTTCTTTGCTTACCGGACATTGCCAGGGAAATGCATAGTCCCTTCAAAATTTGCCACTCTTCCTTCAGTATCAGTCGGTTATCAATACTACCCCCCAAACCCAGACTTGAAACTTTGAAACTAGTTTTTAAAAGTTTAAACTTCTTTTTAACTTCTTCCTCAATCATATGCTTATTCAGTTACCTAAGCATCATGCACCTGTTCTTAGAGTCTTTCTCATCCATTAATTCCTTTCCACTCTGTGCCTGGTTTAGCTCTGGCCCCTCTCTCAGGGTTCCCTAGTAAGCTTTAGAATGACAGTATGCATTTCTCCTTAGGTTACTAAATGTTTCTTTAGGTGTTAGAATAGTTAATCTTCCTCTCCATTCCAGATTTTAAAAATTAAATACTCATACTTATGAGTGGTTTATTTGTCTTTCAGGATTAGGACTTAAAAGGTAAAATGACTTAGAGCAATATAGAAACTTTTAAAAGACTGGCACTTTATAGTTTATTGGGTGCAACTGTAAAAACTCATCATAGCCATGCCATCTTGTAATTTAAAGTCTCTGTTATTTTTGAAGTACTGCAACAGGATTCTGAGTCATCCATTGGATAATAAAATGTTAGATCAAACATTTATACATATAGGTAAATACTCTGTTTAGAGGGAATATTCCTAAAAACTCTTCCTGCTAAATCAGTTAATCTTTTGATCTACTTTTTTTTTCTACTTCAGCTTTTTGTGCATTTTTTGATAAAGTGATGAGGTTTTCTTTGTGGCTAGTGCCTCATTGCTTAGCCCATAGAGTTAATGAGGTTAAGGACATTGGTCTGATTTCCCAATGGTTCAGTTATCTTCTCCTTAGTCTGTAGTCACAGACTGTCCTTTAAACCATGGCCAACCATTTCATAAATGTTAGTCATGAGGGAGACGGAGAAGGGGAGTCAGAATGGCTCAGTGTCAATTCATTCTAAAACAAGTTAAGGCACATACCCACCAGAAGTTGTTCAAGAGTTTCATCTTCTCTTATATAGAAGTAACTCAGCTTTTATTTAATTTCCATAATTTGGTGCAGATTGCACCTCTGTGGTCCTCAATAGTGTTAGTTGCTAGAGATTTCCATTTTCCTTCTCTGGTCTTTAAGCTGGATGGCTTATTGAATTTACTGAGACAGTGTGTTGAGATGAAAAGGACAGAGTTTTTGGAGTCAGATCATCTGCTCTACTTCTATTATTAATTAGTTGTGTGCCTTTAGTTAAGTTTCTTAATCTCCAAGTTTGTTTTGTCCTTTGAAAGAATACCTACTTTATATGGTTGTAAGAATTAAATAACATACCTAAGTCAAGAACTTAGTACATGTATAATGAATGTTAATGTTCCCTATTTGTCTTGTGTGATACATAAATAAAGCTAATCAATTGGTTAGGAAAGTTTCATATGGCTACCATGTATTTAACATCTTCTTGATGCCAAACATGCTGCACAGTGCTTTATATATACATATATGTGTGTGTGTGTGTGTGTGTGGTGTGTGTGTGTGTGTGTGTGTGTATGTACATGAAATTTCTACTTCTTATGATAACCTCAAACATTATTTATCATTATCATTTCCTTTAAGATGAGGAAACTGAGATAAATTGCTGCTGTCTGGGATGCACGCTTCTCATCCAAGCATAGTACACAGTAAATTGAGGATTTTGGAATACTTCTAGGAAAGTGGTTTTTAAATATTGCAGTTGAATGATTCTCTGGAGGGGGATATTTATTAAAAGGGTGGGATCCTGGGCCCACCTGCAAGGATCCTGGGTCTGAGTGGGGACCAGGAAACTGCAGTTTTAACAAGCTGTCTGTGCCATTTTGACGCAGTTCTTTGGAGGACACTTGGATAAACATTAACCTGTGCATCATACTTTAATTTGGTTCACTTCCCCTATACCCCAGGCTTTAAACTGTGGTAGGAGGAGGAGGATTCTGAGGCAGGCTAGCACCTGCAGGCAAACATTGAATTTGCATAGGTAAGCAACACTCCCCTCACTCTCAACTCTTCTTCATCATCTCAAGATGCTTACCCTCCAGTGATACCTTCATACACTGCCTGCAGTTCTTGATGTCATTAGTTCATTCAGGCTCCGATTAACTGTATCAGTAGCAAACTGGAGGAAGAGCAGAAATGAGACCCTTACAGGGTAATTCTAGCCATCGCCTGGGGGAATTGTCACAAGCTGTAATCTCTTGTAAACTCAATTTCCTTGATGGGATGACATTTGTCTTATAAAGTTATTGTAAGGATTACTACACTATCTAGCACGTAATAGGTATTTGTAAATGGTAGCTATTATTATTATTTATTGTAATATATATTGAAGCACTCTCCAAATCAGCTCACACTAGCAAACCCTTTCCTCCAACATAATCTTTTGGAGAATGTGATGAAAACTATGGACTAGCACTATCCAATGAAAATATAATGCCAGTCAGCATAGGTAACTTAAAATGTCTTAGTATCCACATTGAAAAAAGCTAAATTAATTTTAATTATGTTTAACCAAATATTAAAAAATCTCATTTCAATATGTAATCAATATAAAATTATTAATGACATATTTTGCATTATGTTTTTCATACTTAGTCCGCAAAATCCAGTGTGCATCTTCACATTTCCATCATAGCTCCGTTTGGGCACTAAATTCAGTGGTAAAGTGAAATGTAGTTCAACCCAAACAAGAAAGTTGTGTTTAACAGAAGCATGTTTACCTGCTTCAGTTTTTAAATTTAAATTAAGCTTATATAAAACAAAACTTCAGGGCCACAGTCACAGTAGCCACATTTCAGACGTTCAATATCAACACGTGACTAGCGGCTACTGTTTTGGACAGAGCAATTTTGGACATTCTCTAGAATTTTGTTTGCACTTCTAGGGGATTCACGGACCTCCATTAAGGTGATCCTTGCTTTACACGTGCCTTGGTTAGAAATGGTCCTTTTTACCTTTTAGAAGCCAATTCACAGTTTAAAAGAAGCCAACAAGTTACTTTCTGCATGTTGACTGAACATTATTCAAATTTGCTTCTGAATAAATTGCTTGGGCTAAATGAAGCAACTTCACAGAAACGGGAAAGTGGACTATTGATCTGGACTTACAAAAAATAAGCTGAGATTATAGTGGTTGAACCACTTTCGGCCGCTGCTCTTTATCACAGTCTTCTGGATTGATCAGAGGATTTAACTTCTACATATTAAAGTTACGGATTTTCATTTTTCCTGAGAAGTAAACTTCAGTGTCTTCACTTCCCAGGGCACATAAAGCTCTCTCAAAAAACCAGGCAGTAGCCGCTGAACTTGCATAGAGTTTTACCCAAAGCCCTCTTCTATTTTTAGCCAAAGCAACTGCTTGCCAGTTCAAAGTTTCTGGAGAGAGAAATGCGTCCACTACAAAACATACAGGCGGAGCGGACCTTTGGCAGGTACTGCTCAAAATCCCCTAAGACTACTACCCCCGAACTCAGTAGTGCAATAGCTTTTCCGCGGCGGCATCAGCTCTCCCCAGCAAGCCAGCGCCCTAGGCTCAGCCGCAGCCTTCTTCCAGCGCGGAGCTGCCCTGCCCGGCCCTGCCCGAGGGCGTGGCCGGGAGCGGAGGGGGCGTCCCTGTCCTGGGGGCGGGGCCGGTGGGGGAGCCAGGAGGCGGAAGTTCCCGCGGGCCGTGGGGACGGCGCACGCACCGCGAGTCACTTGTCAGCGCTCGTCTGAGGCGGAGGCATCGCCGCAGCGGACCTGAGGTGAGTGGCCGCCCGCCGTGGATGCGCGTCTCCGTCCCCGGGTAGGGAGGAGGGAAAGAAGGGGAAGCGCGGTGCGCGGAGCGCTTGGAGGGAAGCCCCGCTAGGGGAAAGGAGGGGGGCGCGCCCAGCGCTGGGAGGCTTCTCAGGTGTTTGCTGGACGCGAACCGGCGGAGGTGGGAGAGCTGCGTGGGAAGAGGAGCGCTCGGGAAAGGGCGGCGTGGGAGTGGGCGCCAGGCCAGAGCGGGCACTGGAAGTCTCCGGAGCCCGGGCCGCCCGGGACGAGCAGGCACTTGGGAGCTGGGCGCCCGGCGTGGCGAGCGCGGGCGCGGAGGGGCCCTCGCACCCCCGCACCGAGCTGCGATGCGGCTGCCGGGCGTCGCCCGGCACCCACCTAGGCGTCCGGTCCTCCCACGTCCTGCGCCAGTCCCCGCGGGTGTAGGGAGGAGCGGGGCTTAACAGGAGTGGCGTGTTGGTTTTTTATTTGCTCTTACGCTACTGAGAAGCATGTTATTTCCCTCCGAATATTTAGAATTGTGTAACTTGTTAGGGGAAAACTTACCGTGCGTCTAAAAAAAAAGATTGTTTAAAAAAAAACCTGTCGTGAACGCCAGGTTTATTAATACTTGCGTACTTGTTGGGGCTTTTGTAAGACTGTGCCTCCAGTTCGTTTGACAATAAGTGGAAAAAGGAAGGGCGTATGGACAGGGAAGGGCGTATGGACAGGGCAGGGCTTGGAAAGAAAATTCGTGGCTGCGCTGGGCAACGCAGGTCTAGGGTGTGATCGCCAGATCCTATCTCAAGTCCGCCTTCTTGACCGCGAGGACGTTGGGACCCGCCTGCCTCGGAAACAGTCGGCTCCGGAACCTTATTTGGCAAACAGGGCTAGGCGTGAACCTCTGCTGGAAAGCTGTCTGCTCGGCTGCTTTCATCCTGTGCCTGTGGTTTTAGTTCTTCCACTCTACCTCCACAGCCTCTCAGTCTGGGGAAAAAGCAGTATCTCAAGATACTGCTTGCGTTTCAGACCCTTCTTGTTACTCTGAGCAGTTCATCACGAGTTCTCCTTTTCCTCATCCTACCCACCGGACAAGCTAGGATAGAAGTGTGGGAAATACCCACCTTCCTTCCCGAGTCCTAGAGCGAAGACATGGTTTGGACTTTCCCTAAAAGAAAATCCAGCACTCTGCAGAAGTTCCAACTTTTTCTACGTGTTGGAAAGCAGAAAGGCTGCTCACTATTTCCTGCCTGACTGGTATTTTAGGAAGAGTTTGGCACTAATAACCAGATGGAGGAGACCTGGAAAAAGCCAATAATATTACCATTGCTTAGGGATCAGAATATTTTAAGTCACATAAAGCTAGCAAAGAGAGAATACAGAAAGGGAAACGACACAGACTAGAAATGAACTGACACTGGTTCTGTGGTGTAGCTGTGACCTTGCCAGTGCTAGAACTTTTAGTAACAAATGGGAGAAGTCAGGAAGGGAGCCCCCAAGTAAAGGGAAGTTGCAGGTACATGGGTTGATACAGGAATTAAATACATTTTCTTGTAGGGAATAATGGGGTTAGAGGAAGTTGAGCCTAACATTCACATTCTTCTCTTAACAAGTTAAAGATTAAAAAAGGAAGGGCAGGCTGCCTGTGAAATATCTACTGACTTTACACACTTTTTGATTTGTGTTGTGTGCCATTATCGAGACAGTCTTTCTCTACATGTTTTCTGAAAGTCTTTTCTTTTATTGTAGGGAGAAAGTTAAATCATGTGTGGCTCCTTATTACCTCCTTACTGTTTGTTTTTCACATCTAAAAGTTTGACCTCTGATTTCGCCTTTTTGTCTTTTTAGTGCCTGTTACATCAGTGCTAAAGTCACGTATTATTGCCTGATAGTTTAGTGTGCTACTGTGCCAGTGGAAAAGCCCATTTTGTTTCTTGGTAGATGCAGTGCAGATTTTCAGTGATTTAATTTTCTTTAAGAACTAGACTTATTTGAAAGTTTTGCCTCATTTTCCCTATGTGAGAAGATGGAATCTGTTTGCTTTTAATATACCTAGTGGTTCAAATATCTACATCTGCCACTGTTAATATGACATGATGGAGTTGAAATTTTGAATGGGTTAAAAAATGGAGTAATATTTTAAGATAGGTAATAGAAGGTGACGATTTGGTTGAACAGCACAGACTTCCAAGGAAGTGTGTCTTAAACAGCTTTTTTTTTTTTCAATGTGGCTTTAAAATTATTAAATTATACGTCTGTTATATTACTAATATTCTTAAAGAGGGAAATACTAGGTTTCTTAGTATTACATTTTAGAAAATCTCTATTCCTCCCAATTTCTCCCATTCACATATAACCACCATAACAACCAATACCAAACTCTGAGTCATGCTTTTTTTCTTTAGTTTTTTATTATGTAAAAGTACTATCATGAGAGTCATTATGAGCATGCTTCCAGCAAAACAGAAAAAAGAAAGCACTGAAGCCCCTTCTAAAGCTCTAATTCTCTTTCATGCTTTGAGTTTAACCGTATATTCCTACCACGTTTAGTCAGTCTTTTTCTCTGTAATAAATGCTCACTCTGCTTTGCCTGATGGGGTGTGTATGTTAAACAGAAAGCAGATTCTGACTAAAACATCACTGCTAGAGTATTGTCCATCATACTCTGAAAAAAAAGTAAATAATTTTAAGTGTGGCAAATACCATATCTCTGTAAGAGGAAATACAAGTTGTAGTTTATAATTGGAGAGAATACTTTTGTACATTAAAAAGCAACTTCTCATTTTAAAGAGTTTAGTGTTTGCAAAGCATGAATGAGAGTCTACAGATTTGCAGTTCTTTTCATATGTTAGAATAACTTAGAATTTAAGTGAGTGAAATTGAAGGACTCTTGCCAACTGTAGGCAAAAAAGAATGGGAAAATCATTTTGAATTAAACCTGAAATAAAATTTTGGGTTTTTAAAATATAATACGATGTGTTGTAAAGCACTTTGAATTAAAGTTTGTATGCGAAAAGCCACAAATTTATTATAGCAAGTTGTAAAGCTGATTGAGTGTCCAGAAATGTACTCTGATATGGAATTTTTAGGCTATGGAAATTGGCTTGAGTTTAGAAATTGTATAGTAGCTCATGGATTCCATTTCTTAGACTGAAATGAAAACTTAATTATAAACTTATTCTGCATTTCTCCTCTGCCTCCCAAAACAAAATACTGAACTAATTTTGTTAGGTTTATAGTAAATCCATTTAAATATGTAATATGTCTTCAAATAAACATTTTTGTTAACCATCTAATTTTCTTTCACAGTTTCTTTCATTTTTGGGGATTGGACTTGGAGTCACTAGAACCATGAGCAACTACAGTGTGTCCTTGGTTGGCCCAGCTCCTTGGGGTTTCCGGCTGCAAGGTGGCAAGGATTTCAACATGCCTCTGACAATCTCCAGTGTAAGCAAACTACTGATTTTATTACAGATGTTCATTCAATGCATAGTCCTGGAAAATTCAGAACTGAGTTGTTGAATTCTCTGGATGACCCATGCTCTGCTTAATAGAATTGCTCATGGAATTTGATCTCAGCAAACTTAGTTATCTAAAATAAACAAGGGGCTAGGGAGGGAATTTAGCAAGGATAGTTGATTTCAATTAAGCCTGTTTTCTCCTTTCTTAATAATGAAATGGAAAGCTTTTAACTAGGGGCAGAATCCAAATTTTTGAACTGTCACTAACACTGGGAATTCTCTAGACCTTAGTTTCTTCATATGTTATTGAAGTTTTGCACTATGGGATTTTTACTGTCCCTTTCAGCTCCTAAAAGCTGTTGATTAGAAAGTATTGATCAATATTGAATAAAATGGCTGTTTTTGGTGTTATTTCCTTATCTCACTCTCTGGTGAAGGTGAGAGCCTAAAGTAAAATGGCCAGAGGCTACTTACCTTTGAAGAGGAAATGAAGGACTTGGATCGCCAACTAGATAGCCTTGGAATAATTGAGATTGTTTACCTCATTATGGATTTAGTTCGAATGTATTCTGCATGTGTATTTTAAGGATATGTTTTCTTGATGATACTGATGAGGGGAGTGATTACAGCTTTCATTTATTGAGGCTTGACTGTGTATCAGGTGCTGTTTCACTTTCATGTCTAGTAGGTAGTTATTGCTGTTAATTACTTGTGTAACATTCCAGACGGGTTTTTTTTGTATATTCAGATAAATATGAGTATCTATTCCCCTTTTACTTACATGGTAGCATATTATACACAGGTTCTACACAGTGCTTTTTTCTCAACAATTTACCATGGAGAACTTTACCTGTTAATATATGTTTTATTTTTAGCAGCTGTATAGAGTTCTTTCGTAGGGAAGTAACCTTTCGTTAAGCAATCCCCTATTGAAGAGCATTTATATTGTTTCTAGTATTGCTATTATAAGTAATGCTGCAGTGGATATAATATACATAATTATATATATACTTTTTGATAGGTTGTGCCAATTTACACTTTTGTACAGTACATGAAAATCCCTATTCCCCCTACTAGCAAACTTTTGGATTTTTGCCAGGTTCTTTACCTGCACCCTTTCATTTAGTTCTCACACCAGCCTGTGAAGTAGTGGTGTTATTCTCATTGTATGGAACTGTGCTGTGAGCTCACATGGCTGGTGTGGAAGGGCTGGCTTTGAAGCATTATACTGTGCTGCCTCCCTAATAATAAGCTTTGTCTTAAATTAGGTAGATTGTTTCTCAGGTTAGGTATTTAGAAGGTTATCTTTTATTTTAATTGTATATGTATAAATATTTACAAACATATACAGATATACACACGACACTTCTTACAGTATATGTATAGCCACCTTGATTTTGAAAGATTAAAAATAAGTTTGTAACAATTACATATCTCTATTAAAATGCTTCAAATCCCAATTCACTAGTGAAGTTTTCCTTGTTTCTTGGCTGTGGATTTTTAAATACCTTTATCACCGAATTCCATCTTGATTCCAGTTACTCAGATTTTTACAAGGAAGCACATATATGTAATCCAGCCTGCAAGTTTTAAGGCTTCGTGGCTGGGTGAAAATGTAAATGTAAAGCATCCATGTAAAAATGTGTCTTGTAGATTTATTCTTCTTGGAGGGAAGCAGTGTTTTTCTTCCCCTCCTAATAAAGAGCTAATACGAAGAAAGGAACAATATTTGAACATTGTCTGTTTTCACATTCTGGTAGCATTCTTCTATATTGAATTTGACTATCCTAGTTTATGATAATAGACTAAAGAAAAGTATTGTTTAAATACTTCCATTTTTGCTGGAAAAAAGTCCAGAAACAAATTGACACCTAAATGAAACAGACTTAATCATCACTTTGTTGTATGATTATAGAGGTGCAAATGGATTATGTACATTTTGTGGTGCCATGCCTTTAAAAGAATTTTCTGTGCTTCAGTTCCCTGGCCAACAATTTGAGCTCCATGTTGTGATGCTGATACAACAGAACACTGTGTACATACATAGGCGCCCTCCCCTGGCACAGAAGAAATGCTTTCCTTGTGTAGACAGAGTGCTAATTAAAGGATTTTGAACATACTGATTAGAAGAGACTACGGTAACAAAGCTGCTGAGTTATTTCTGTTCTCTTACAAAAGTCTCTGCCATCTCCGGTGACCTTGTTGGGTCTTGTGCAGCGGGGCATGCAGTTCGTTCTGGACTGGGGAGGATGGGAACGGGAGGAGGAGGAGAGGGAATGTTGGCTTAACTGAGCTGCTAGGCTGTTGGCCTTTCATTGTAGTTATTTTTAACCCCTTGTGTGGTTCAGCTTAAACATGCCTGGTAACATTCCCTAATAAAGATGTGTGCCTAATAACCAAGTTATATTGTGGCAGTAAGATTATTAATGTTATACCTCATCTTAATTAGTTATCTGGTTATATTTATTATGCCTTAATTATCTAAAATTGTTGTAATATATTTCAGTGATCACCAGATGATTTAATTAATAGTATCAAGAAGCAATTAAAACCTGAAAGCATGCCTGAAAAAATGTAATTTAGTGATTCTCTTATTTTAATAATGTGTATAAAATTCTTAACAAGGTCTGGCACGGTATTCTCTCAGTTGTTATTTTTTACAATTGTATGAAATTCAAAAGAAAATTATTTAGAGACTTGAAACATCAAATCCCCCAAAATTATAGGAAACAGTAGTTATATGTGTTTTTTAATTTACAGTCTGTTGGAATTGAAAAAGAAACAAAATTGCAAGTTTGTACTTAGCTAGGAACCTGTATCTTTATTATATATAGAGTTCAGAAGTACACAATTTTTCCTCTGGTCAGGTATCATTATGTTGAACTCCAAAGGGCTGTTTATGTTCCCTTATAATACCGGAATGCAGAGATATCAAATGTATTTGAGATGAATAAGCCATTGGTTGGGACTTGAACTTTCTGTTTTCTTGAGATTTTGTTGTTACCAGCCTATGAATATATTGAATATGACTTTATTTCCAAAGCATACAAACTATAAAATTTTAACATTACACTCAGGTTTGTTCCCAGTCTCTTTTGTGTGAGTTTTGCATACTTTTTTTAGTATGTGGATTTCTAAGATAAGATTGGTAATTCTTGCAGACTTTTTGAAAATATCCTTAGATAGCTGTAACTGCCTGGTCACATGTTATTGTCTTCAGTTTCCTAACCTTAAAATGGAATACTGTCTACTGGAGTTTGCAGGCTATCTTTTCATGACCCTGTATTTATGGAATTGCCTTGAAGCCATGGAATGTGGGAATGGGTTTCATCGTAGCAGTGTGGGTTTGTTGGTCTTTGCCAATACATTTTATAAGAAATAGGAGACGTTGCACAATTCAAGGTCATATTTTGGCAAGTTGATGCTCCTCACGATGGAATTACACAAAGAATACTGTGTCTTTGAATTACCTTTTAAGTATAGCATCCTAAAGTTGAAATATTCTGTCTGCTGTGTGTTATTTTCTGATGTATGATATTAGAGTTTTTCCCTTAACTATCAATATTTGGATTTCCTGAAGGTAGTCTCCCAATTCTCCATAAACACATCTATGGTATTTCTTTAGCAGATAAAATAAGGTCAGACATTTTAATAACCAAATAATAAAGATTTTGATTCTCAAGAGTTAGGGGAGGACCAGTTGTTACCAGGTCAGACAAGATTGGAATTCAACTTGAAAAGCAGAAGAAATGTTCCATTTCCTGGAGTCTGGGGCCCTGTTGAAGAGTATAACATAGAACAGAGAAAACACTTGAAACACATGAAAACAATTTGCTATAAATTCATTTATTCAATAGTTTAAGGACTATTTCCTAGAAGCCACTGAAGAAGAGACAGAGTAATGAGTACAAAGGTTGGGGAGAAAAGAAATAAATGCAGTACTTGACAATGTCGTAAGACCTGTCACAAGACAATATTTAATGGAATGACAGAGATACAGATAAGTGTTTCTCATTTTCAGAGGGCATAGACCTTTTGTGTTTGTTCAGGGATGGAGAGTTGGCTTCCTACAGGAGAAATTAATTAAACTGGTCCTTGAAGGATGAAATTTGAACACCTCAAAGTCAACATTTCTCTGTGCTGGTTTTCAGTGCAGAATGAAGACAGAGACTTTTCTTGCCATTGCTTGACTCTGAGTGAAGCTGTGAATATAGCTGAGTGATAGGCCAGCTGCAGGGTTTCCCTCCTAGAGGAGGGGAGAAAGAGACTTTCAGTCCTCAAGCTGAAATGGGAGAACCATCCTACCTTGAATAAATGGGCCCATTGTTAATTTTAAGCTGTTGAGTATTTTCTTTTACATTCCCTCCAGCCCAGCTACCCTGTGTTCATGCCAAGCTAGAAGGTTAATAAAATTAGTTTGTTTAACTACGTAATGTATATTTCATATGGATGTTCACTCTCTGCTTTTAAAATGTTAATTAGCCTTTTGTCTTTTCCCACATGGCAGTTTTCTATCATTTGTGGTCAGAAGGCTCAAGAATCTCAAGATAATCCCAAAGGTGTTTTTCTAGTCTGTTATGAAAAGCTTTTTCAGTATATTTTATGGTAAATTAATAGTTTTAGAATAAGGGGGCTTTTTTTTTGGTTTTGGTTTTTCTTTTAAGTTTTTAATGGATATTGGGCATTTTGGAAAGTTATTTGTTAAAATAAGAGGAATTTGACTGGTGTGTGAGGGTTTTTGTATCTGATAGAGGAAACAATATTGTAGAGATTGGATGAAATAAGAACAGTACTTTAGACCTAAGTAAAGGAGATTTTCATACAACCTATTTATCTACTCATGACATTTACTTACTTAACAGAGAGTACTGAAGCCTGTAGATATATTTTCAGTTATTTTTTTTAGAACTTTCAATGTAACGAGCTTGTCTTTATGATGGTTGTTGGTCAGGCTACAGTGTGGATGTACAGTTAACCAGATGTCTTTGTCCAAAACATCCTGTTTACTGTAGTTCTTGCCCAGATTCTCATGTACTGCACTACCAGTCACGGCCATTTCCCCCAGTTACAACCGCATGGAGGAGAAATTTGATATGAGTTAGTTAATCTAGAAGCAAACATTGCTCTAGGTAAAAAGGGGTTGTTTCTTTGGGGTTTTATAAGGGATACTTATGTTTCAGCCTTAGTAAGTGAGATTCTAGGTCTTCAGTTAAATTTTTGAGATGTAGAAATGTTGAGTATGTAACATAAAATTTGACAAAACAAGAACCTAGCATGTGAAATCTTAATATATGTATGGATTTGCAAATAAATGATATAATGGGAATGAAAAAATGTTCATTTGAAAAAGTAATGGCTGTGATCATGTGATCCCTAATTTAGGTATTCTAAGTGCAGAGCCACTTCTGGGAGTTCAGGTTTGGTTTTTTAATTACATAGTGGGAAAATCACTTTTATAGCATGGATACTTTGTTTTTATTGATTTTTTTTAAGGTAATAAAATACTTAGGTTTGGACAGAGCAGACAATATTGAATGAGTGTTTAAAGATAGTTTGGAAGAACTTTTTATGATATCATTAAAACGGAATCTCTCAAATTTTCACTTCCCCCATCTTCTGTCACCTTCTTACTATTTTTTCTTTCTTGTTGCATAAGTGGATTTATCTATCTATCCTTTTGTAAATACTCAGGTGTCTTTCACAGCTGAGATTGTTGCCCATTTTGTGTGATAATTACTGGAACAAAGTTCATCAACCTCATTGGCATTTAGTACTCCCAGCAGGGCTTAGCATTTGTGACACATGTCCCTGTCCAGCCTCAATGGAAGAGAGTAAAATGATCTGGGAAAGTTGATAGAGGGAATGATCAAGAACAAATTAGAGGGAAGAAGAAAAGAAAGAGGCAATTTAAAAAAGGAAACAGTTAATTACTGGGTCAGATTTGGTGCTTGGGAAATTTTAACGCTTCATCCTCCACTCTCTTTTAAAGTTTGGTTAATTTGTACTTTTCTTTAGGTGAGACATTGATGTGAGTTGAAAGCCAAAAGATTCACTAGGGTTTAGAGGAAGGAGTCTCCTGTAGCCCTGCTAATCATTTCCTCTGGCTGGAAGCAACCAGTATTAGCAGTTTCTTGTGTGTACTTCCAGGGATAATCTATACAAATGTGTGAAAATACAGACATATCCTCACCAACCTCCTTTTCAACACAATATCCTTAAAAATATACTTTTTTTTTTTTTTTGCATTTTGTTTTTTTCACTTAACCCCACATCAGTGAATATATCTTCATTCTTTTTTAACAGGTGCACTGTGTTTGGATTTATTGTAATTTATTTAACCGGCTTCTATTGATGGACAATTAGGTTGTTTCTATCTTTTTCTTTCAGTAACACTGTAATGTAATTTTTACATGTATATGGCATTTATATGAGCACATCTGTCAGACAGATTCCTATAAATGGCATTGCTGAGTCAAAGGTCATATGCTCTTGTAATTTTGATTGATGTTGCTGAATATGTCTAGAGGCTCTCCTGCCCACAGCAGGAGAGCCAGTTTCCTCATACCTGTGCTAGCACGTGTTTCAGCAGACTTAGATCTTTTCCAATCAGATGGGCCTATTTCCATCTTTCTCTTTTTTGTAAAGGCTTAATCACAAGTATTCTACAGAGGATTCTCTGTGTTTTTAAGTGGTTCATTTTTGTCCATTTTGCATGAGAATAGACGAAATAAAAATGTGCTGACCTTCTTTAAATGGTTTCATAACTTTGGGGAGGGTAGTATTATTTGAATTTTTTCGTTTAGAGCTTTGATTAATGATTATCCTCCATCATATGTTTCCTATTTCCAAACGGATTTCCTCTCTCTTTAATATATTACTTCCAATTACATGGTGAAAGTTTTTTTGGTTTTTTTGGAGCAGTTTTTGGCATAGTGCCCTGTCATAGACTTTCTGAAAAATTAAGTAAATTACACTTAACAGATTTAAGGTTGTTACCTTTGGAGTTTCTCCAGTAGCCTGATACAGTGTGTAATTTTGAATCCTACTCTTCTCCAGCTCCCCTTAGATGATATGACAAGGAGCCTGACCATAATGAGGTGTTTGGCTTGGTCCTTGGACGTAGTAAAATTCACTGTTAGGAGCCTCACTGTTCTTTCATATCAACCTTTATTAGCCAGTGGAGTGTAACAAGTCACAACGGTTTATAGTGTTTCATAGCTTAGTGAGTCTGGCATTGTGAAGTCATACTAATGTGTGGAATGATGTATTTCTTCATTTTTCTTCATTTGGGTGTAAGCAGCAGAGAGTGTACGTGTTGGTAACTTTGGTGACAAAAAGAGGATGCCGGGGTGTTTGTATTTTATGTGCTTAAAGATGAGGGAAGGAGGAATTTCCCTTTAGCATGTTGCTATAAAAATATTTTTAAATTTTCATTATTTTTTAAATTGAAGTACAGTCAGTTACAATGTGTCAATTTCCAGTGTACAGCACAGTGTCCCAGTCATGCATATACATACATATATTCATTTTCATATTCTTTTTCATTAAAGGTTATTACAGAATATCAAACATAGTTCCCTGTGCTATACAGAAGAAACTTTTATGTTGCTATAAAATTTTAAGTATGATGAGAGGAGTTTGGAACTAGATAATGATTTGTACCATTTGTTATTTGAATTGTTTCCTTGTTAAATATTTTTTTCCAGGATTCAAAAACTGATTTAACAGTGGCCACTCTTCTTCATGATAATCATCTTGGGTGAAGTTTGATCTACCAAAAGGGGAAGCGGATTTTTAAGGACAGTAATAATGGAATCCCATTTACCATTGATTCCATCAGGGGTTTAAGTATTGTGATTTGGTTCCGTTGAGGATCCAGTTATTAGTGCAGTATTTCTCTTATGATTTCTGAGATATTAACTTCTAGAGATGCTAAAATTAAAAAATTTAGTAAGTTCGTATAATGCTAGCCAGAGGAGATTGCGGATATTTCTGAAAGTGTTTTTTCTTCTTGAGAAAAGGTACTGGAGGACAAATGTCCTTTAGAAAACAGAAGCTTTATTCCCTAACTAGCAGCTCTTAGAGATGTTCTGGAGAAAGAAGTTTGTGTATAAATAGAAGCATTGTTCCACATGAAGTTTTCTTGACTTTGGACATTCTCTTGAAATATCTCTATGCTACTGACTTCCACATATTTTACAAATGTTTCTTTTGACCTTTTCGTACTAGGCACTTCTGTTTATCTGTGCCTTTATTCATTCTGGAAGATTCTAGCTAGTTACTATCTAATTGTCGATGATACTTTGATAGTTTAGCAGACAAAGGCATTTCCAAACTTCTTCAATGGCTTATTCTCGCCTAGACTGGTTCCTCATCCTCACTCAGGCTGGCACCTTGCCCAGGCAGGAATTCTAAAACCCTGCATTTAATACATTTGAGAACTGTACTGTTTGAGAACTGTAGGGCTTCATGTTACTTATTGCTTAACTCCCCTGCCTGCCATTCAGGCTGCGCATCAGCAGGCCCACTCAGTAAAACCGAGTTTATGGTCCAAGATGCCTGTCATGAACCCTGAAGTCCTTGGTCTCTTAGAAGCATACTTTTTTTTTTTTTTACCTTTTTCTTTTTTTTTTAAATGGAAGTACTGGGGATTGAACCGAGCACCTTGTGCATGCTAAGCACACACTCTACCACTGAGCTGTACCCTCCCCCTGAAGCCCTTGGTCTCTTCATTCTTCACACACAATATGTTTATTTCTTATCCCTAAAGCCCTACCCATCCATCAAGGCACATTCATATACTAGGTGCTCTTTGAAATGTCTGACTGTTCCATCCCACTGGAGTCTCTTTTCTTTCCTATATTAAATAATAATAATGAAAATGCACTAACGTTTATTGAGCCCTTGTCATTGTCTAGGCCCTACTCTAGGTACTTTGCACATGTTTGATTACTTAATCTGCATAACAACCCTCTGAGGAAGTATGATTTAAAATCTCTACAGATGTACAGATAAAGAAACAGACAGAGAAGTTAAATAACAAGCCCAGAGCTACACAGCTGGTAATTAGATAAGCATAGGATTTGATACCAGTCAAACTGAGTGGTAATACTTTTAACCAGTATACTGTACTTTCTAGGAATAGATGACAGCTTTCACTACCGACAACTAAGTTTGTGTGTGTGTTTCTTAAAGAGAGTATGCATGCTATAGCATCAGGCTTATATAAATGGGAGTAACTGAGATTATTAAGAAAAAATATGACTAGTTTCTAAACTAATCATCAACATCAGTTAGATTTTAAAAATGTAGCTTCTAGGCCCCAGACTTTGAATTCAGGATGTTTAGGGATTCTCTCATGCTTTTTCGATGTTTCTCATGTACCATTGAATTCCATTTTGTACACTAATGTTTAGAAACTGCATGTAGCTTTGTTTTCTTAAAAGTATTTTTGTTATGGATCTTTTGTTATTTAGATCATTTCAGCAAAAAGATTAAGGCTAAATTACAATGGAACTGCTGTTGACTAAATAATGTGATAGATCTACTTTTCTTCAGCTACTGGTCTTTTTGCTTTTTTTTCAGAGTTTAGTCACCATAGGTCAAATAGTTTTTGGAAATAAATGTCAGCTTTAATAATATGTGATATCAGTCATTAGTTCTGTTTATGATGCTGTATCTTTGTGACCAAAGATTTAGAGGACCTTGAAGTTGGGACATTGCTTATAATATTTTAATACTATAAAACATAATAATGAATGTTGAACTTACTAAAGATTTCTGGAGGAATCTTTGGCCAGACCTGGTTTTGTTCTGCACCTCATTGTTAAGCTAAAGTGGTAACATTTAAGGTAAAAGGAACTGGTTACAGTTTATTTAAGGCTCTGGGCCAGAGATCAGTTCAGATACTAGGTTTCATAGCAGTACAGTTTAAGTACATATAAATAGGTCATATACTTTGTTAAATCATGAACCTCTCTCACCAGGAAAAATCACCCCTATAACCCTGGATCTTATTTACTCAAGATCATATTAAAATTTCCAGTACATCTTTAGTTAACTGTTGACTGATGATCATAATGATGACAGGGGACAAATGGGAAGCTGGGTTGCAGTCAGTTGTAGTTGGTTCTTCTAGAATTGATTGATAGTTATCGTTAACTGATGAAATATTTTGGTTTTCTTTGTTAGTGTTAGTCAGGAGATGCCCTAGAGGTTACTTAATTTTAATAGCCCTTTGGCTCCCAAGGGCTTCCTGTGTGTCAGCCTGAATTTGTTTTCTCTGTATTTGACTCAGCGGTTCTACTTCTGTCCTTTAGTGTCATGCTTAACAAATGATAGCTGTCGCTCATATTACAGTCTTTCAAATAGGTGACTGACTTATATTCCCCTTTGAGTCTGGTAGATGTTCTGTTGGAAGTCATTTCTTCAAATGTTTCTCTTCTAATAGTTTGCTTCTCTTCACTACCCTGAGTATTTGCCTTTAAAAGGAATTCAGTTTTTAAATGTTTCTTTGTGTATGACTCGCAGAACTGAACCTCACACCTCAGATATATTAAGAGCAATGCTGAAAAAAAAAAACAAAGAGCAGTGCTGGGGGAAGGATATAGCTCAGTGGTAGAGCACATGCCTAGCATGCATGAAGTCTTTGGTTCAATCCCCATTACCTTCATTTTAAAAAAATGATGAAAATAAATGTAATTGCCCCACCCCCCAAAGAAAGAGCAATACAGAAGTATAGTTATTAAGTAAGGAAACTGATTTTTGTGACTGGGTAGGGCAGGGTTTAGAACTGCCCCGGGCAGTGAACTTGATAGAATTTTCAGTTTTCTCTGTATACTTTAGTACTGTTTGGAATTTTTACAGTATGTGTGTCTTTTGTTTAAAAAGTGAAAGAAAATTAAATCTGGCCTATGCTTTGTACGTGTGCAAACTCGGGCTTGTCTGGACATAAATGGAGGTTAGGAGAGCCTGAGAGGGGCAGGTGTTTGTGTATGTGCGTGCTGTTTGCATGACAGATCAAGGAACTTTGTGGGAAGGAATTCAGGAAACACATAATTGAGGTGTATTCAAGCTTTAGTTCTTGGAGATTTTATTATTATTATTATCTATTATCTTTTAAGAGAGATGGATAAATTCTTGGTAGAGCAGAGCGCGTCCTTGGTATTGTCTCCTCGTGATGCCCTTCTGAATGAGTCATGCCAGAGCCATTCCAGGAGAAGGTGTTAGTTAACACATATTTGTTGACCTCTTACTGTGTACTAGGCTTGGCTATAGAGAGTGGTTCTCTATTTTCTGACCTAAAGGCACATGGAATATGATGTAGAATATAAGAAGGAACTTGGAAGCAGGTGAGGACATGTATGTAGTAATCAAACCTTGGAAAAGACCACAACAGTATGTGTGTTGACCACACAGCCTATCAGGATGGGATGGAACTTCTAGACTAGGATCTGTGGAATCCATAGAGGAGACACAGAACAGGCTCCAGTAGACAATTTGCTATATCTACATCTGGGCATGGAGCCATTTGCTCAGTATCATTATTGAGCATGTACTTTATGCCCAGTACTGGTCACGGGACTGAAAATATACAAAACAAAGTTCTTATTGTTATGGACCTTATATTCCAGTAAGAGGGGCTGTTAATTCACAAGTGTATAAATAAATAAGCAGTGTAATTTTAATAAGGTGCTGTGGTGGGGAAGGGCGTCTGGGTTAAGCGTTTTACTTAAGTTGGGCAGTCAAGACAGGCCCTACTAATTGAGGGCAACAGGATAGGAATCCAGTCATGGGAAGGGGAAGAACAGCACTGCAGGCATAGAGAACTGTAAGTGCAAAGGGCGAGAGACAGGAGAGAGCTTGGTGTATTTAAGGAACAGAAAAGGAGGCCAGTGTGGCAGGAGTGCAGTGAGCAAGGAGGAAAGTGGAGTGAGATGAGGGAGGGGAGGTCAGCCTAGTGTCGGAAGGAGAGCTAAGGAGGTTTAAGGTGTAGAGGAGGATGACATTGAGGGTGATGGTGGGACAGCTGGGGATTTGAGAGGAATTCTGATTCCTCTGGGTCAGAACCGAGCTAGGGACAGTGGGTTACTATTACTATGATTTTACCATATCTGCAAGCTGATGTGTTTTTAAACTGGTTTTGAAAGAAATTTCAGGGGAAGAATTCCAAAATTTTTTTGAGTGAAGGAATAACCATAGCCTTTCAAGGTGGCTACCTGGAAGTAAGATACTTATTTTAATATGTTTGTTTGGAAAAGTTATTTATAAGTTATAACACAGAAATGATTATTTTCTCATTGTTATTTGCACACTGATTACAGTTTTCTACTTTGTGTTTTAAAAAATTTTTAAATTATCACTGTTAAGGAGCAACTTGTTTCCCAGATGGCTTCTGTTTTCATTTCCTTGTGATGTTATGACCTTTTCTACTTTAGTAAGGAAATGTTGCACACACATTCAGGAGTTGTTTACAAATTATACTGGTATACTTTTGTTAGAGTCTGTCTGAAAGATAAAGTGAGTGTTAGGTCAGATATGTTGAACTGAAAAAGATTTTAACAGTGTCTATTTTTAAAAAGAATGTTTTAGCCTTTTGGTTGCCTAATGTGCCCAATGCCAAAAGTTATGTTTTGTAGTCCTTTTATTATTTCAAGTGGAGAGAGTTTATAAGATTTAATGTTTTTCATTTCTGAGCCTTTCAGAGAGGTCACTTGAGCAGGATTAACATCTAATAAGAGAAGGCTAACAGTTGACATTTCATTAAATTCAGATTTTCATGTCTTAAATACATTGTTAATGGATAAAAGTGTTATCAATATCATGTAGCTGTAGGTCCAGACTAATAGATCATAATGCCTTAGCAAATGATGTAACTTCATACTTAAAGTCAACTTTTTATAAATTCAGGAAAAGAATGAGTTTTCCAATGAGTTTTGGGGTATATTTGCAAAATAATACTTTACAGTCAACTTATAAATATCTGTATTACATTAAGTATGACGAAATAATATACCAGTGTAAAAGAAATGTTACTTTAGATACAGTTTTCTTAATGATTTCAAGATTTAAAGTAATGTAATAGTAATCGATTTCCAGCCTTAAAAAAAAACACTACTGGCAGATGTGATGATATCATGACAAGTGTTCAAATGTCTCTGAACATTTTATTACCAAAGCTAACACAGTAGTCTTGTATTTTTTATTGATTTTGTTTTACCATGATCCTTTAAGGTTTATGTTTTCTCCCAACATACCATTTTAAGATTATATTTCTAGTGGACAGGATTCTATGTGCTGTTTAGTATAGTTATTACAAGTGCAGGCTCTGGAGCACAATGCCTGGGTGTGAATCCTGGCTCTGTAATTCACCAGCTGTATACATTTGGACAAATTACTTGACTCTACCCCAGGTCCGTAACTCTCAAGTAGGGGAAAAAATAATATTTACATCACAGGATTCTTGAATTAAATAAATTAACACCTGTAAAGCACCTGACACATAGTAAGTACTCAGCCAAGGTTACCTAATAATAATAAAGATTATCCTACAGTAATAAATATTTCCTAGTAATATCTAGTTGAAGCAGTTTTGACACATTGGAATAGTATTTCTCTATCCATCACTTTTTAGATAACTTCATCTTCCAAATCAATTCTGATTTTCTTTTTCATCGGTTTTTATAGAAAATTCTTTAGAAGCATCCTTCTCAGTACACACACACACACACACACACACACGTACAGACACAATGTACACACACTGCAGTTTAAATTATTTCCTGAAACATCTTTCATAAAAGTACATAATAAGTATTTTTTTTTTGGATGAATAGGCCGTTTCCTTCTTCCATCTGTGATAGTCTGGCAGGAACTCTCAAAGAGATCTGAAAGGAGGGCTGGCACTGGTAAAACCTCCAATTAGACAATCTTCTGTTAGTGATTGTCATTCACTGTGATTTTCGTTTTTTAATTCTTTGAAAGAGAAATGATAAGCTATATTCCTGTGAGAGACAGTTGTTCTAGGGAACACTTTTTGCCTCCAGAGAAGGATAAATTTGGTTGTAAGAGGAAGTATGTAAGTGGAATGTAGACTAGACAAGTTGAGCAGTGTGTCTGCCAGTGGTACCATCTCTTTCTAGGAGTTCTTGCACTTCATCAGCCTTTGTGTGTAGATCTCTTTGCTCCTTACCTTGCTCTTCTGTTTCCCTGGCCATAGCCAGCTGACCCTGGGATGAGTGCCTGACCCAAGTGTAGCCATCTGTAGACAAAGTTAGGAGATCTGTATGTGGTTATACTACTTACAAACTTTATGGATTTTAGGAAATATAAAATTTAACTACTCTGAACTTTACTCATAAATGTAAATCATTGCTGTCATTCATTGACTTACTTACTTCCTCCACAGTGTTTATTGAACACTGTTACATGTGAGGCACTGTCCTAGGCACTAGGGATACAGTGTTGTGAATAAAACAGAGCCTGTGCTCTCCCAGACCTATCCTTTAGGGAAGTGAAGAAGAGACAATAAATAAATAAAAATAGTTGGTGATAAGTAGTAGGGGGTAAAAACAAAGACATATAGGGAAGGGGAGTGGTGGTTGAACAGGGGTTACTGATTTATAGAAGGTGAGCAAAAAGGCCTCATAGATAAGGTGACATTGAACAGAGGCTGGAGTGAAGTGGGAAGAAGAACATTTTTGGCAAAAGGTGAAGACCCTGAGATGAATGTTTGCTTGACACATTTCAGAGACAGCAAGACTCCAGTGGGAGGAGTAGACTGAGAGGGAGAGGAGTGGGAGATGATTTCAGAGAGTTGAGGGTAGGTATTTCCTAAGGTGAGCTGTAATAAAATCTACAGCAGGTTAGTTGATAGGATGGAGGCATTTTGCCTTTAGATTGAAATGAGACCTTGTCAACAAAGTGAGAGTTTGGTTTGATTTGATCTGGTTTGTTTTTGGAACACAGTACGCAGTACTGTGGTGCACAGCAAATATTTTCTCTGAAGTCTGAAAAGTCTGCTGATTGAAGTGTTATTTTATTCAGGACTGATACTAATTTTCAATAGTATTTGGGGTTTAAAAGGCTGTAAACATTGGCCTTTGTATCCTTAGTGCTGTTGTTTTGATGTAGGAAGAGTAATTAATTATAAATGAGAAATCGGGTCAGATTTAGTATGTAGTTCATTGAAAGTAACTTTCGTGGAGTGGTGACTACTCATTCATTTCATTGCCATCACCCTTACAAGAATATTTACTTTGAAAGATAAGGTAAAACAAAAAATTATTTTTGTCTTTTCTCCAAGATTTTGGTTTTACCCTTATTTTTCAGCTTCATAATGGAGATTGAAAAATTTTAGTATCTGTTGGGTAATCATTAAAGTAACATGCAGATTTTTAAAGACATATTAGTCTGTAAAATGATTCAGTCTATTTAGGGATTTGTCAAGTAATATTTGAAATCACCTTTTAAGTTTTACTTCTAGAAACATTTCCTGGGACGCTTTGATCTCTTTACAGTGGATGATCATTAAAACATTTCATTTACACCTGGCAGGAATGACCTTTTGAAGTCAGTTAGCTTTTCAGGTGGACTGGTAATCATTGTCCAATTGTCTTGGCTTCTGTTACAGTCACCAGACTGTTTCTGTTGAAATTTTAAATAAAAATAGTGAAGTATTTTCTTGGGGAAGGGCAGTTTCCAAAGTGCTTTTATTTTATTATCACCATTAACCTTCATTCTCTTCAAGACTTAAGCTTTATTATTGCTAGACAATTATCTAAGTTATCCTAATTAAAAATTTTGTAATCAGCTGCATTACCTTTTGCGTTAGTGAAGCCCTGTCCTTTCTTTTGTCTGAATGATGGGCAAGAAATGTTAGAAATTTTCTTGTCAAAGGAGATTGCTGTAGAGGACAGATTTATTCTAATGAAGAGCCACTTTCTAATCTAATGGTAAAGCTCCACATGTGATACAGATGATTTGTTTTTCTAGAGTTGGTAACAATTTAAGACTGATTTTTCAGTGATTTTGTGAAGCAAATGTTTTCTTCAGCAAAATTTGGAAGTGAATTTAGCAGGCTGTTTAAATAAGTTGATATCGTGCTTGTCTGGTTTTGATAGTTCAGGTTTTTGCAACTGCAATAGACTAGTTTCATGGTTAAATTTGGCTTTCACCAGAAATAATGATTATTATTTGCATTGATGTTAATTTTATTTTAACCTCAGTAAAGTTATAGTCTTTCTTTAAAGAGGAAAATAAAAATAAAAACTAGTAGAAAAGTAGATGGTGGTTAAAGGGGCTGAAGGAAGAGGGAGGGGGGTTGATTAATGGGTACAGGCTTTTAGTTTTGCAACATGAAAAAGTTCTGGAGTTCTGTTGTACAGCATTGTGAGTATGTTTGCCGCTACAGGACTGTGCAAATTGATGTGACTTTTTTTGATCAACAGAAAATGACCCGTTTATAAGCCCTTGCTATTTCTTCTAAGTATTATAAATACACATTCTAAAAAAAAGCATTTTTTCCCCTTGATGTGCCAAAGCAATAGTAATAGTATTTAGACAACAATGAGTAGACAGCAAATTATTGCTAACTTTTACTTGAAATTATGGGAAGTAAAATTTAACTTCAGGGATTGATGTAGTTATGGTAATATGATTTCTTAACTAAACTGACCAGATTTACCAGGGAATATCCTCTATATTTAAAGACAGTGGAAAGTTTGTGAGAATTGGCAAACCACCTCCCAGTTCAGTAACTCGAAGGCAGCTCAATTCCACCTTCTCTTTAAATAGATATATATGCAACAAATATTATATATATAGCTATATATATATATACAATATATATATAGCTCCTAGTTCTTTTTAAACCATCAAGTAACTCTTAAAGTTGCATCATACCTAAACTAAAACAAAATATGTCATAAATACGTCTACATACCTCATGAGTAGGAATGTGCTTGACAAGTTATTATTAACTGATCAACACTCTGAAGCTTGATTCTTCATATGTTGGTGTTACATGCATACAGAGCTTACACATACATGAGGACATTAGGGTTGTGTTTTACTTCTGACCGTCTGGAATCGTTCCCCTTGTTTTCTTTATAGTTTTGTAGCACACATTATTTCTGATTGGATGTTATTTGTAATTCTGATATTTTGAATGTTTTAGCTTGGGTGGATAAGAGTGTCACTTTGTATTTTAGGTAACTCAAACCTCTTCCACTTTTTTCTACCTAAAAATATAGTCAGTAGAATTGTTGTGAAGAATTGAGGAGTTGCTCTCTTGTCATTGTCTTTTGTTTGGTAAATAGTAATTTATAACAATCTAATTCTCAAGAGGAAAAAATTTTGTTTACTTTTTATTATAAAAGTTATAAATACACATTCTAGTTGAAGATGCATAGGAAACAATGACAACAAAAACAAAACAAAATACTCCACCAAACCTGAAATCCAGCTACCCAGAAAACTGGGCATTTTCTTGAGTAACCTTAAAAACAGACACTTAACCAACATTCTTCAGATAACAATTCATCTAGAATCTTCTTCCATCATCAGTATATAAAGACTTTTATTAATTTCTTTTTTGGTTGTATCTTGTTCTACTGTGTTGGTTTCATATTTAAATATTTTGAGTTTATATGTTTATAGTTTAGAGGAAGTGTAACAAATACAGATAGAGAGGTAGAGTATCATAGTGTGCAAGATTATGGACTCTGTAGCGAGTCATTGTGTGGTCACATCTCAGTACCTACACTTTCTTGCTGTGTGACCTTGAGCAAGTTACAAAACTCTGGGTCTCTGCTGTCTCATTTGTAAAATGAGATTATTAATAGTGTACTTGTATAGTAGAGTTATTGTGAAGACTGATTGACTTCATATTCTTTAAGTATGTGGAATACCTGGCAAAGAGTGTATGCAATATAATATAAACTATTTTTGTTGTTACTATGGATGTTGTGGTTGTTCAGTTTTAGGTAGATTTCAAATGATTTTAGATGTTTAGCCTAAGCATCCACCTGTGTCCTTTTGCCAGTTCCCCATCTCTTCAAGTTTGTGCATGATATTATGATGTGTCTGTTGGATGGAAATGGAGTGAGGGGAGGGTGGTAGAAAGGAGGTTTTGGGTTTCAGAGACCTGGACAGAATTACTGTTGGCAGTTATCCATGCTTTTCTGGCCATATTGTCTTTGGCATATCTTGGGTGGCCTTTGACTAGAGCTGTTCTAAGTAGAGCCAGCCCTCCTTGATACATCTTGGAATCTAGGGAATAGTTTTAAAGGTTCTTAACTGAGGGCCAATAAAAGGCAATGTAAGTTAATACAAGTTAGTGAATTTTGGCATGTAGTCTAGCCTGGAGATACACTCTGTAACCTTACTGAAGATTTTTGTTGTGTTTAACTATTCTTAAAGCATTAAAAGTGGCATGTGTTATGTGAGAGAGACTCTTTTGACTTCTCCACATGTATAGTTTTTTTTTTAATTGAAATTTGTGGGAAAAGAATGAAACTATGACTTTCAGTTTTTCATATTAAGTTTTTTTTTAATGGCCTGCAAAAAATGAAATGTAATGAAACAAAAAAATTTTTAAGAAGATTTGGCCTATGGTTACATGGATTTATAAAATTTTATTTTAGTATCATCTTCTATGAACCTCCTTAAAAATCAGTGAAAAGTTATTAATCAAGTGACTGTATCTTCTACTTGCCATGGCTTCATTTTTTTATAGGTATATATTTAAAATAATATTTGATTTCTGACTACTAATTTTTATGTATATTTCACATTTGACAGCAAGTCAGGCACATAAGTTAAAAAAACTTACTGTGACCAATAGAATATGGTTTAGTGTAGTATTACAACTGTACAGTCGGTCTGCATATCTGAGGGTTCCGTTTCTGCAGGTTCTGCACCTGCAGATTCAACCACCTGTGAATTGAAAGTATTCTGGAAAAAAATTCCAGAAAATTCCAAAAAGCAAAACTTAAATTTGCCATACTGGCAACTATTTACATAGTGTTTACATTGTATTTACAACTATTTACATAGCATTTATATTAAACGTTGTAAGTAATCTAGAGATGATTTAAAGTTTATGAAGGATGTACATAGGTTATGTGCAGATACTGTGCCATTTTATATATAGGACTTGAGTGTTCTCAGATTTTGGTATCCTCAGGGGGTCCTGGAGCCTAATCCCGCCCTGGCGCTCCCCCACCCCCCAGTACTGAGGGATGACTGTACCAAGTGATTGTGAAGCTCAGTCTGGCTGTCTGGCTAGAAGTGTTAGACTGTGAGCAGGAACGTTAGGGCACTCGTTGAGATTTCTAAAGATGGTGATGTCTTTTATTCTGTAAAGCACACTCAAATCACTATTTCACTTCATTTTCTTTTCTTTTCTTTTTTTTTTTTTTTTTAACATTTTCTTAGTCAGTTTCTTTCCCATTATTGGTCAGTCCAAATGGCCCTTTAAGGGAATTTGATGGGGAGATCTTTGTATATTGGATTGTTTTCAGGGCAAGCCATGGTGAGAAGCTAAACTGTTCTTAGATTACTCTATCTTATATTAAGATATGGATAAGATATAGATAAAATATTCTATTATATCTTGTGATGTTTTTCACATACAGCCTATTTATTTTTAACCTGTATTGTCATCATTTTATGGTATTTCTCTTTGCTTTGATTCTGAGTTTTTCATTTTGGCTGAAATATTCTGGCAAAAGTTGTTGTAAGTCTAATTTTCAAGCTTCTGAATAAAACTTGTCCACTGCCTTTCACCAACTTTTTAATTTTCTTGTTCTTAGAGAAAATGCCACTAGGAGGAGGGAGAAGAAGGGAAAAATTGAGAGTTTGAGGGGAGGCTAGAGCTAAAGCTCATTTAATGGTGGGTTACTAAGTCAGCAACCACCTTTTTATTTAATTCACTCTTCAAAACATTTTTAAAAAACACTACTTCTTTTACTTACTGTCATGACTTTTTTGGTAAATGTGGGCCACAGAGGATATATATTAGTATTACGATTATTAGTGTTAAGTGATTCTGGATCACGGGTAATTTATACATCTCAACTTTCTGTTTTACTGGGGTTTTTTTCCCTCCCTAAAAAGTAAGGTCCAGTAAGCATTCCTTTGAATTACCAACTTCTTCTATTGAAATCTCCTATTAAGGTCCTGATTTTAGGAACTGAATGAGTCAGGGTCCAATTAGGAAAATAAAAACACTCTAGGTGTTTTAAATAGGAAATTTTAGTAGATGGAATTGATAAAACAGTTTTTGGTAGAGCAGAGAAACCAAACAGGGTCTGGCAGGGCATTCTCGAGATGAGCAACAGCAGGACACCATTGTCATCTTTAGGACCCAGAGAGGCAGTGGGAAAATGTAGTGTTACCAGAGCCTGGGCATTGGGGCTGGCTGGTAGGAGCCAAAACCACAGAGAGGGCATGGGCCCTGAGCTGGGACCACGGAGCCTGGGGCTGAACGACTGGAGTTGGAACCATAGAGCAGATGTAGAAATGGGAGAAATACCAAGGCTTCTCTCCGGCCCTCCAAGCCTCTGCCATTGCCTCTTACTGGTGGGATCTATCCAGAAGCCAGAGCAAAGGAGCCTTGCCATATACAGAGGGGGCAAAGGAGGGTGGGGAATTGATTTGACAACAAGTAGACAAATGATCAGTGGAGGCAATACAAAAAAATGTTGTTTTTTCCCCCCTTGGAAACTGCTATTATTAGCGCTTTTCGTATTCTAAGGCACTCCTCTTCCTCCATGGCTCAGGTTCCTCGTACTGTAAGATGGTAATAATTATGATGTGTATGGTCCCAGTTTTCCGGAACCACTTACGTTTATTAGTAGTAAACTTTTATTACATTTGCTGCACATTTTTCTGCCAATCTCTTCTCATTTTTATTGTTTATATATGAGACACAGAAGTTTATCATTTTCATTTGTTCAAATCTTTTCCTTTTTCCTTTGTATGTCTTCAAAGATTAGAAAGTCAATCCTCTTGAGATATTTAATAAATATTCTATCCTGTCATCTGCTTTTTCTAGCTTTTCAACATTTTTAAACTCTGTAATCCATCTGGAATTAATTTTGGTGTGGGGTTGATATATTATTTTAATGTCAGTTAAGACAGTTTATTCATTTTTAAAGATTACCTATATTTTGAGAGTCTTGATCTTTTTTCTCTTTTAATTGCCTTATCTATGCTGGCTTTCTTTACATTTGGTAGATCCTTATCTTTAGTTATATTCCAGATTTTATTTGAAGTGTCATCTCTGCTAATTTTTAAGTTTATTGACTATAAAGCATATTTCTACTTTTAATCATATTTGAAGTTACTATCCAAAGGCAGTCTACCTCCTTTTTAAATTAAAAAATCTAGGATGTCATGTTGAGATTTGGGTTGATTTTAGAAATTTTTGATGTTAACTAACAAATAAGTACAATTATATTGATGCATACATCTCTATTTATTGTTTTTTATGTACAAGTCCATAAAGGACTGTCGTGATTTTCATTTTTTGCTTAGTTTAGTCATGGGAGAGTAAAGTGACTTTCTTGCATAGTGAGTGTCTAATGTGTTTTGAATGTGGCTTTTTCAAATCTATTGCTGTAATCATATTAATCTGGTAAATGTCGTATGGAACATTGTCTAAATTTAGTAGACAGGGAAGTAAAAGTCAAAATGTAAAGAGAAAGCAAGAGTAGATTACTTTAAAATTATTAACTCCTTACCTTTTTCCTTGATGTATTTATTGACTTGAGGTGAGGATGTTGGAACTCTGAAAATATCTAAATAGAGCATCACTTATTTTATTTGCTTCTGAAATGTAATATACTGTTATGAAATATTATGTAGTGACAGAATGGTTAACTTAGCATTTAAAAAGAAATCGGGTTATAAGGTAGGGTGAATGAGGAAAAGATGTGTTTAAAATGCATTATTTATCAGAAAAGATTCTGAAAAATTAGCCCCTCATATTTAGTTTTGAAGCAAGAGATTTTTGCCTTCAGTTCTTTATAGTCACAATTTAAAATTTCCGTGTAATTGGTATTAATTAAAAACTTAATACAAACAATACAGATTTTTAATGTGGACATTATCAGCATTATAAAAGTAGAATAATATGAGCCCACTGTATCCATCACTGAGGTTCAGTTAAGTATGTAGTCAATTTTGCTTTATCTGTATTCTCACTGATTTCCCCTTCCATGTTCTTTTGAAGCAAATCCTAGTTATATCATATCGTCCAAATATTTCAGTATGTATTTCAAAATTTTAAGAATGCTTTTAAAAACATAATCCACAGTACCTTTATCACACCTGAAAAATTGACAATTTCCCAGTATCAGCAGAATTCTTATCTTCCCGATTGCCATTCATAAGTATATATGTGTCTATATAATAATTATTCCTTTTTTTTTAGCAATCTGAATCAGTATCCAGATAAGGTCCATTCTTTGGGATTGGTTTATATGTTTCTTAAATCCATTATAATGTATAAATTCCTCTTCCATAGTTTTTTTCCCTTAGATTTTTATATTAAAAGAACTGAGTCATTTGTCTTATATAAAACTTTTTTTGAGAGATAACTGTATTGTAGAAAAATAGAGCAGGTTCAACATGTTTTCCAGATTTGTCATTTGTGTACTATGTTCATGATATTTGTCATATCCCAGATTTACTTAACTATTTTCATGATTATGATCCTGCTTTTAAACCAAAATTCATACTGTATTCTCATTCTAATCACTCACATTTATGGGATGATGGTTTTTGATGTCTTTATTATATTTTAAAATACTTGTTAAGATAAATGTAACTATTAAGATAAATCTCTTCATCCATGTACCATCTAAAATCATTTTGAATACCACACCTTTGGAAACACTATTTTAATATTACTGTCTCTTCTCCTTATTTTCTTTACTCACTTTCTGTGTTGAAATCTAATCAGTTACACCAAGAGGGACCAATCTGAAACCTTAGATACATTTCCTGCATGTGTCCTGAAACGAGGTACATTCTGTGCAAAGTATGGTTTTACTGGCATCCTGCTAGTGCAGTGTGTTACCAATCTGAGATCATGGTCTAGCCAGTTCAGCATTTTTATCTTTCAAGTTCAAATTCCATTACGTGTGACCTGTAATTTTACAGAGGAAGGAAAAAATCCAGGAACCTACTTCTGGCTTCTCAATGAAATCTTCAGTTTATTATTGGTAAGTGGAGTTAGGTGATGGCTGAAAACATTTTTCTTTCTCTTGAATAGGATTTAACTTATAGGGAAAGTTAAATTTGAATATTATAAATTAAAAAGAAAACAGTGATAATTTTTTTAAGTTTCTAAAAATTTGTGGAAAAGGCATTACAATAAAATAAGTTGTTTGACTATATGAACTTTGAGGAAACTTTATTTTTGTCTTTTTGACTCTGGTCAAATTGTATTTCTCTCTTGTTCATCCATCTTTGCTAGTTTTCCAGTTTTGTCTTAGGCTTATCCATTTTGTCCTGTTAGAGTTCTAAGATTATAACCTCAATATGTCTCCTTTTGGTTATATATTATCATTATGCTAGAACTATGTTATCAAATGATTTGATAAAATATTCTGTAAATAAAAGCATTAGTTTCACACTGCATGGCCAGTGTAATATATATGCAGCTGGGAAACTGTGTGGTTAAAGTGAGTGAACTAGCGCATGCCGCTTACGCCTAAGGAATATTGTCATCTCCAGTGGCTCTTCTAGCTCTTAAAAAACATAAATCATGTGACATCTGTGTGGTAAAAGGCCAGTAGATTATAAATCTGGGCTTAGGATGAGAGGAGGTCTCAAAGGCTTCCTCAAGTTCAGGAAGGCAGAACTGGGGAGTCAGTGTGCTTCTCCAGATCCCTTGGATTCACCTCGTAGATGAGTCCTATGCATCCATGATATTCGTTGTATTTCTTATGCTCCAGCCACTTAGTGTGGATCTGTAGGTTACTACCTATAAGTAACTAGCTTAGTCCTAGCATTTCTTTCCTTAAGATAGTCTTTACATTTCTTTTATTTTGGTATTTGAAATATAATCAAATAATAAAGAATACTATTAGGTAAGGATCCTTTAGCTTTTAATACATTGGATAAGGTTTTATATGTAGCTTCTAGATAAGGTGCTTTACTTAGAGCATTAAGACTCTAGGAGGTAAAAGAAAGATCTTTGTGAGTAGGAAAGGTTGGTTGGTAGACCTCATGGTAAGCTCTCTGGACAGAAATGGTGAAGATGACTTTTCTCATAAGAAATTTTTGGGTGACAAACACTACGGTTTTTGGGTGACAAACACTACGGTTTGCCTGTCTAGTACTTTTCATCACTACCACTACCCGACTTTCTTTGGGGTGGCAGCTTGCCTGGCTGAGAGATTTGCCTTTGTAGACTCATTGCACTGCAGTCTAAGTGGATGTCTGCCAGGGTGTATTTCTGTTTGCCCGAGTGAGGTGCCCCTCATTCCCTATTGCTTTTCTTCTCCTTGTCAGGAAAGTGGATGTGGTGCTTGGACTTTCTTGCTCTCATTTGTGACAATTAAAAAGTAGATGAAATCTGTGTATTTGGGTGGCTGAGGAAAAAGAATAAAGGAGACTGGGGGCAGTGATGTCATTGTGGGGCTGCCTTGGACTGCCTACCTTTACACTTCTCTTTACATGAAGAAAATAACAATTTCTTTTCTATTAAAACACTGTAGAAGGATATTCTGGTATGTGCAGCTGAATATAATCCTAACTTTGCTGCCTAAGAAACATTATGTTTTAGCCTCACACCAGAGCTTTGTTACTAAATGCTATTAGTACACCCCCCCCCCCAATACTGATTTTGTCAGTGAACTTCAACTAGTATAGAACTTGACTAGCTGGGATGGAGAGGCTATGAGAAAAAAGCATAATTTCAATGTAATTTCAATGTAATATATCATCAAGAATCATGTGATTCAAGACCATTCTCCTCCTGAACACTAAGTTGAAGAAAACTTTGAATCCAGGTAAGTTCTTGCGGTTTGGTTTCTAAAAGTTGTTTGTAGCTTTCTTCCTCTTGCAGCCTGGCCATTCCTTAATGATTCCGCCACCAAGACGGATGGCACATGCGCGTATCCAAAAAGCCCCTGTCTTTTCCCTTGCTGATTTTAGCCTGCCTGTACTCCTTTAAACATTCTTTAGGAATAGAGACTCTATTGTTTTTACTGGTCCCATGCTGCAGATGTTCAGGAATTGCTTCATCGACTGTGCATAACACAGGAGTTACTTCTGCAGGGTGGGAGTGTTCAGACTTTCCTTTGAGTACTTGTGGATGGCTGTATGTGTATCTTAAGAAACTACAGAGGGTGTGGGGGAGTCTCTAGAACAGAGTTTCTTGTCCCACCTGGGTCAGAATTAGCTGGAGCTCTTAAAAATACACATGCCTGTGCCTCACTTAAGATTTACTGAATTAGAATCTGGAGCAGTAGAAAGTGCGAATCTGTGTTTTTAACAAGCAGTGCAAATGATTCAAGGACGCAGATACTTGAGAAATACTGTTTTTGAGCCTTCTTAGATTCCCCCAGCCTCCTATACAGGGCCCTCAAGTTGCGTGTTTGTATTAAGGTGCTGAATGAACCCGTTCCGCTGGTGAGTGCATCCTTCACTGTGGGCATTTGTTGTTGATGCGGATGCCAGCTAGCTTGCTGAGTGCTGGCTCTGTGTGTGAATCAACTTGTAGATCGGTTTTACCTGAGTATTTAATGTGTGAGGAAAGTTCTTTGTCTTGCAGTAATTGATATTATTCTTGAATTGAAACAGTTTTTATCTGCAAATAGCCATGGAGCTGTTTTTCCTTTAATGGTGCTTATCCGACTGGCAAGATTCATATTCATTCAGGTTTTCAGAAACTCCTATTACCTTCATTTTATTGAGGAAATCCTTGTTTTCTTTTCTTTCAGAGGTGCTAATTTTTCAGTCACTCCTAAAGTCTTTTAGAAATGGGAATATAATTTTTAAAAATCTCCATCATCCTTAAAATAACTTGCTTTTACCTTTGAATAGTTTTGAAAAATGTGGTGTCACTTCTAAATCATATCTTTGCCGTTAAATGTGTACTGATAAGTAGCCCTTAAAAAATATCTTGGGTTTTTTTTGTTGGTGGTGGTGGTGCAAAAATTTCACTTCTGAATCCAATATATAAGCAAGCAAGCCTTTCTTTGAACCTGAATTTATACATTTATAACATAGAACACTTACATATTTTTAAGTGTTTGTACTTTTTGAGTCAGTTCTTAAGCCATGACAAGTTCAACTTAGCTATTAGGTGTTTTTGAGGCCTCCTGGTTGAGCATGTGTTTTACCTTCCGCCTTACTGCCTCCTCCTTTATTGGGCTGTTTCAGTCATAAAATGCTTTGCCCTTTACTAAAGCAAATGCCATAAAGGATTTGCCTTAGGGCCAATTATTTCTCCATGACTTAAGGTGGAGTAAGAATACTAAGGAAGTGAAGTAAACAGAGAGTACAGCTCATGTCCTTTTATGGAAAGTAGTTTTGCAGGAAGAATTACTTTGTACACCGCCCTTTGAGAGTGAGGCAGTTCAGAAGATGTCCCGTTAGGAATGGTCATAAACGTGTGTTTTCTTCTGTTGATGAAATGCAAGTAGCCTAGAAGATTTGGCAGCTCTTCCGTCTCAGATAGCGTGTGGGCTCTTTTTAGTTGTGTGGGAGCAGAATGGATGGTTGAGACAAACAGCTATCCTAGCAGCTGTGAACCGGGCACTTGTCAGTCTGGGACACTCTGTCCTCGGTTCTAGAATTTTACAGGCTGATTGGGAATGTTTGATCATATTAGGTTACATAACATGCAGTTCCTGTGGACACATATGCATGTATATTATACATACCTTAGATAGACACCTATATGAATGATAAATACCATATAAATGGTGAAGTCATTCTAGAGTTGATTATCTGGTAGTTAAAATTTGTTGCTTTTTTGGTTTTGGTCATTATATGAGCCTTACTAATTAGGTGTAGGATGTCAAGAATATTTTATAAGACTATCTGGTGACATCTTTTAAAACAAACATTTTTATTGAAAAATTAAAGCTTAATGACACTTGTAAAATATTTGAATAGTTTAACAATATACAGAGTATAAAGTAAAATTTCCCCAACCTTTTCTAGTCTTCCTTCTTCTAGATACACTCTTTCTACCGTTTTACTCATTTCTATGTTCTAATGTGCATCACTCTCCCCCACTAATACATGTTGTTCTGCAGTTTTCCTTTTGTTCTTTGATTGTATCATGGATGTATTTCCAGACCAGTACATATAAGTATTAGTGATGTACATAATTTACATGTCAATGTTTTTGAAGTAATTATTTTTTATATCCATGTTTTTTAAAGGAATGTTTGCTTATTTTTTGCCAACACATATCTTTATGTGGCTGTTAATAACAGAAAAAATTAAATATAAGGTATAGGTAATCTTGTTAACAAGTATTATGATAAGTTATATGCAAATTTCCAATTACAATTAATAAACAATTTAAAATGACCTGAACATCTTGTCAACAATGACTATAAAATATTGTAAACTCTGTTTTTGAATATTTTTCCATATATTTGATTCTGTGTAAAATATTTGAATGATTTTGGATAGTGTTTTAAGTCTTTGAAATGTTGACATCTGTGAATATGCTTTCCATTAGCTTTTCTCAAAATTAAAAATACGTAACTTATACAATGCCATGTTAATTATACCTCTAAAAATGTTTATTTAAAGATTTATATATAAAGTAGCTGGAATTATGGTCCCATATACTATATATTATTTAATAATAGTACTTAAAATTCTTGACCATGTCCTTCCTTAACAGTGGATAAAAAATTGGTGAGATGACCCAAAGGGGTATCTGATCAAAACTAATTTATTCTGTATATTGCATGTATTATCTTTCTAGAATTTCTCGTTAGTTTGATATTTATAATCCTATTTTATGTAGCCTGATATTAAAATAAGTCAGTGTGTTTGATAATTGTGTAAATGGTAAATGGCAGCAGAAGCCAATTTAGTATTGAAAAAAAATTTTGTGGCTGATCTGCTAATTGTATGACCCAAATGTGAAAAACTGAGAGATGATTCAAAAAGTGGTGATTCAAGAAGGTAAATGATTCTTTTAGAGTAGCGTTTTAATGAATAGCCAGTGTTGTAGTGTTAAGTAATTCAGTGAATTAATTTGGGTTGTACCCAGAAGGTAGGAGTGGATTCTTAATATACCTTTCAATTCTGTGTCTGGTTCTTTTTGTCTTATATGTGAATTTGAGTTTTGTAGTATAATATTAAGTGACTGTATTCCATGGTTTTTTTATACAACTTTATCTGTCAGAAGTCTTTATTCTCCATCTCTGTCACAAAGCAGCATTTCTCTATCCCCAGTGGGAATTTTTACGTGATAGTGTGAACCTTGTTTGTGTTCACTAACAGAGATCCTTGGTATATTGATTTAGGAGTGTGGTCACTTTTTCATTGTAAAGAATGCAGTGATCTACCCTCACCCCCAGCCCCCAAAAAAATGAAGAAAAGAAAAGAATGCAGTGATCATTACTTTATTCAGAATAAAAGCCAGAAACTGATTTTGGTTATGGACAGGCATCTAGCATTTGCACTTGAGACGGGAAACTTAATGCTCTTCCAAGCTTTTGAGCTGTTCAGGTGTTTGAGTAAATCATTTCCTTCCATAACTTCTTGACTCTGACGTTGATTATCCTTATCTGATATTTTAGAATTAATATGATCATATTAAAGAATCTTTTACTGTTGCTAGTTCATACTTAAATCCTGGGACAATTTCCTTTTCTTTTTGGACCCAGAACACATTGAATATTGGATAAACTTCAGAATTTATCTTCAGTGATTGGCTACCTTGTGAAATACATCACTTGCGTATTGTATTATTCCTCTCTGTCTTCGTAAATTTTCAGCAACAGCTAAGGCTCATAATCTGTACAACTAAGGATGTATAAACTGTGCTTTATTTTTTCAAAACATTGGCAAGATGAATGTCCATTTCATCATCTATCTCATTTAAGTTAGAGATTTCTTATGCCAGAAACAGATAGGGTAAGGAATGTAATTTTTATAATAAACTATTTAGTTTTAAGAGTTGCTTTTTTCCCCGTTTCTCATTAGTTAAGAGATAATTGGACCAAATTAAATTTATGAATCAGAATCTCCTATATGTGTTTTGTAGATTAAAAAACACTCTAGATTTTTACTATAGTACAATGTTTTGGAATTAGTAGTAGAAGTTTATTTTTTGTGTGTGTGAACTACGAACAGTATTTTAATACATCTTTGAGTTTCCATGATGGAAGTGTAAAAGAAAAAATACCTTATAATCCCCTTATGATTAATATACTACCAAGAAAAATATTTTCTGTGCATATAAATGTTTATTTTTAAAATACAGAAGTGGAATCATTTTTATATGTTTTATAGCTTAGGTTTTTACCTTTATTGATGTTTAATACATGTGCAATATACTGCTCATATTTAAAATGTACACTTTGATAACTTTGGACAGATCTGTACACCCACAAAACTATCATTACAATCAAGAGAGTGAACATAATCGATCACCCCCAGAAGTTTCCTGGGAGCTCTTGTAGTCGCTTTCCCTTCACTTTCCCCTTCTCATCCCATACAACCACTGATCTGCTTTGTATCACTATAGATTAGTTTGCATTTCCTAGAATTTCATATAAGTGAAACTATGCAGTATGCACTCTTTTTTTTTTTTTTTTGCCTCCCCTTGGGTCTGAGCTTTTTTCATTCAGTGTAATTATAACAATTATTTTGAGATTCATCCATGCTGTAGCTAACAGAAGTTCATTTCCTTGTATTACTGAGTAGTGTTTCTTTGTGTAGTTTGTTTATTTACCTGTTGATGGACATTTGGGTTATTTCCCATTTGGGGCTGTTACTTTATAAAGAAAGCTGCAGTGCACCTTCACATACAAGGCTTTGTAAGGATGTGTGCTCTCGTTTTTCTCGGTTAAATACTTAGGAGTGAAATGGCTGAAGTATATGGAAGGTATATGCTTAACTTTTTAAGAAATTGCAAGTTTTCCTAAGTGGTTATATCGTTTTACATTTCCATTAGCAGTGTATGAGAGTTCTGTTTCTTCACATCCTCATCAATACTTGCTATGATCAGTATTTTTAATTTTAGTCATTCTAAATCGTATGCATAGTATTTTTTTTTAAATCAAGATGAATTATTAGAGTCTTCAACATGTGATGCACTGTTCAAGTTTTTTTTTTATTGAAATGAATGCTATTTGTGTACAAATTTCTGTGTGGGCTTATGCTTTCATTGCTTTGGATATGTACCTGTGAGTGGGATTACTGGGTCATATGGTAATTCTGTGTTTAACCATTTTAGGAAGTTTGAGACCATTTTCCAGAGCAGCTGCACCATTTTAATTCTCATCAGCTGTGTTATGAGGCTTCTACTTCACCACGCTCTTGTCCATACTTGTTATTGTCTGTAGTCATCTTGGTATTAAGTGGTGTCGTTGTTGTTTTGGTTTGCATATTCCTGATAGCTAATGCTATTGAGCATCTTTTTATGTACTCTTTGGACATTTGCATACCTAATTTTATGGAGAAATGTGTATTTGAATCCTTTGCTCATTTTAAATGTGGGGTTTTTATCTTTTTATTATTGAGTAGTAGGAGTTTTTTAAAAACAATACATGTTTATGAGGCAAGTCTGTTATCAAATATATGATTTGCAGATATTTTCTCTGTTCTGTGGGCTGTCTTTTCACTTAACCTTGATGCACAAGTTTTTAATTTTGATGAAGTCCAATTTTTCTATTTTTTCTTTTGTTATGCTTTAAGTGTCGCATCTAAGAAGGCTTTGACAATCCCAGAGTCCTGAAAATTTATTCCAATATTTTCTTCCAAGAGTTTTATAGTTTTAGCTGTTACATTTAAGTTGATAATCCATTTTGAGTTAATTTTTCCATATGGTATGAGGAAGAGGTCCACTTTCATTCTTTTGCATATGGATATATATGTGGAAACCATCTTTGGTTTTAATTTATATTTCCCTAATGACCACTGATGTTCAGTATGTTTTCTTTTTCTATTAAAATTTTTTCCAACTTTACTGAAATGTAGTTGACATATTAACATTGTATAAGTTTAAAATGTGCAACATATATTAAAGTATACGTGTATACATTGTGAAATGACCACCACGATAAGGTTAGTTAACACACCCATCACCTTACATAATTGTAATTTTTTTTGTGATGAGAACATTTAAGTTCTAGCAACTTCCAGTACCGTATTGTTAACTGTAGTCACCATGCTGTGCATTAGATCCCCAGAACCTATTCATCTTATGACTGGATTAAGCGTCTTTTGTTTGCTTTATTGCCATCTGCGTATTTTCTTTAGTGATATATGTTCTCCTACTTTTTCACTTAACAGCATTCCATGGACTGAAATTTAAGTATGTAGATCATTTATTGACATAGAAAAAGATCTAATTCTGTGGTCCTTTAATCACTGAATAATATTTAATTTCATGAATATGTTAATGATTTTTTTAAACTTTGTACATAAAAATGGTTGTTTACTAGTATAAAACCTGTTGTCCTAAACATCCTGCACTCTTATTTGACAGAAATAAGTACTTAGAGGTCTAATTACTGGATCCAAAAGTTTATGTGTTTTTAAGATTTTTGATAATTATTGCCAAGTTACCCTCAAGAAAGATTATACTCCAACAGTGGGAACATTTGAGAGGGTCAGAAAAACCTTTAGAAGCATGCATAGACCAGGGGATATAGTCATCTGCCTTCTCATTCACATTCTAGATCTTGACAAGGTCACACTGTTTCTTGACAAACTTTCATGTCTCTAAGGGCATTGTAGGTTTTTTTCTCCCTCTGATACATGTTTCTTACATATTGTTAAGACTTTTATAGCTACATTTCTTGATGCTTTTCTGCTCTATATATCTGGAAAGTCCCACACATCTTTTAAGGCTGAAGCCACTGTGACCCTCCTCAATGAAATCTTTCTCAGTTTCAACCCCAGAGTATAAGTTTATTCTAAGCATACACTACATTTTACATATTCATCTTTGAATTTTAGAACCTACCACTGTGCCTGGCATATGTATTTTTTTCTCAATACTGACTAGTTAAATTATGCTTGGATCAAATCAGGTTTCTTATCTATATTATATTCTACAGTATATCTTTTGTATTAATGCTAATTTCAACTTGAAAAGCTTATCGATGTGAGTATATCCCTAACTACTAGCATTATGCAAGAAATCCTGGTTGTATCTGAGAACGTAAATGTCATCAAAACACACATTAAAGTAACTTTTTGTTTGTTTCAGAATTTTATAATCTCAAATGACACAACTGTATAAGCCTGGCCTGGTTTCACTGTTTAGAATTATAGAGTAGAATATTTTGTTAAACTTTAGCTTAAGATTTTTCTTAAGATTTTCCATTAAGTTGCAGTAATCTCCAAGTATGGTTCAGTTAAGGTTGTGTTGTAAGTTGACCTTAGCAACATCTTCTGTTAGATAGCATGCCAAAATTAAAATGGAGCTTAGTTATTTTACAAAAAGGTTTGGCATTGTAGATATTTGTCTGTCTCCTCTGGCTTACAGATTTGTCCATCAAGCTGTGAAGACCTAAATTTCATATAACCAACTGTCTAGGACATTAAAAAAAAAATGAAACTTTTGAATGTTAAATTAAAATTATTGAGTAAATGTATTACTTGCTTTGTATGTAAAAACAGAAATGACTGTTCTATTGCCAGTATTAGAATTCTTGTAGAAGTCTTATTGAATTGATGAATATATAAGAGGACATTTTTATGAAGATCAGTACAAGCTGTTTTCCAAAGAAAGTCTGGGGAAATGTTTTTGCAACTTGAACATCACTAATGCAGCAAGTTGAGTTATTTGGGGGCTGCTTTGGCCAGCACACTGATGCCCAGAAAAGGTCTGGGCTGATGGCTTGCCAGATGCACATTAGACCCAGTAAAGGAGAAACCAAACTAGCTGACTACTCACTGCCAATTTCAGTTTCCATTTGACTTAATCCAAACTACATTATAAATAGGTAACAGCCTACAAATTCAATTAGTTCCAGAAAAACCAGATTTATCTAAAATTGTATCTCTCATTTTTGTATGGTTCCTCTATAAATTCTCATTGATGGTAGTAGATAAAAAGGCATTAAAGTTTGAGTCTTTCTGATTTCAGAAGATTTATGCCCAGCAGATGTGACACTTTCAGACTCACACCAAATGAGTGAGCTGTGATTTAAGAATTGCTTAAGACTATCCTCTGGTGTAGATTCCTTTTTTTTGAAGACTGCTTTATATATGATTCTTTTTTTTCCTCCTTATGTATATGATTCTTTGACATATGTATTATTTCCCTCAAAGGAAGGTATTGTCAATGGCTTTAATTGAATTAATGCTTTCTGTGATGCTTCTTTGTTCCTCGTTTTGTTGCTGAGCGTTTTGGGGACATGTCTTAATAATTATGTATTTACTGTCAATGAAATCTTTCTGCTTAGTATTGTAGAGTTGAGAAGATAATTTATTTTTTTTATCCTAATAGTAGTGACTACTGTTTATGTAAAGAAGTGAAAATAATAATTCAGACACCCAATACCAGTATCCCAGTAGAGGTAAAAAAATTGAAGGAGTGGTTTATACCCAGTGAACTATACAAAACATGTTATGATCATGATAAAAATATGATTACCAATTATATAGTACAGAATTCATTTTGGAAAGGTTAATTGACTGTGCTCAGCTGTTAAGATACCTTCTTGAGTACTTTGACATTCCTATTAGATAAGGTGGGAAAACATCTTAGTGAATTATTCTAGAGTTCAGGTTTAAATCTTATTTGTAGGGTGGCTTATCTTGTCTGCATATCGTCACAAAGAGTTATGTAGAGATAATGAAACAGCTTCATTTCATAAAGTAGGAACCTATTTTGTATTAATTCTGTATATTATTGCTACATAGCAGAACGTGTATCTAGTGCACCGTCATCCAGTTTCAAATCATAGATTTTGGACCACTCTTCACCACCAGCACTTTTGTCTTTGAGTGTATAGCTACATGCTGTGAGAGAGTTTTAACTTGCCAGATAGGCTGAGAGGAATAACAACATTCATTATTATATCTGTTATTGGAGAATCCTTCTTGGAAAACTATTTTGCCACTGCTTAGCTAAACCTAGATTTTCAGCCAGGAGTCCAAATGAGGAGTGACCTGGGCTTTGAGGTCAGGGCTAAGCACGGAGAAGCCAAGTGCGTGGGCTTTAAAAAAAACAGGCTCATTTGGATTTTACCTGCAGAGAGATATTAGAGTTATATTTATTCCTCTCTCAAATTCAGTGGCTAAATTTAAAATTAAGTACCCCCATGAGTGATTTCAGAGGTCTTTTGCTCGTGGCTAAAAATGAAAATTAAATATATTTAACAGAGATGTTTTTGTGTTTTCATATATTTCATTGATTTTTTATATGTTTTGCTGTTGTAATGGTATATTCCCAGCTCAGGATCTTCACATATACTGGTCTTTTTGAAATTCTTCTGCCTGGCTACCCCTGGACTGTCTGAGTCACCTGGATGACTCCTAGACTGTTTGAAATACCCATATTATTTACTCTTATAACACCTTGCATCAAAAAAAGGTAGTACACTTATGAGAATTATATTTAAGTACTATAGTTATGCTAATTATTTATTTAATGTCTACTTTCTATACTAACTTCACAAAGGCATTTTTCTTGCTCACTGCTGTATTGTCTGTTTCCCATTGTGTCCTTGGTGTTTAATGGGTATGTACGGAATGAATGAATACATGCATGCATCCATTGTATTCTTTTAATATAAAAGCCTTGTACGTAGTAAAGAATCTAAACATGGTATTACTTTGGCAATGGTGTCTATTCACATCTGAAAGTACAATTTTTTTCAAAGTATAATTTTTTTCTGAAAGTTACTGTGCCTTATCAGCAAAAGCAGCTCCTTTTAGAGCATCTAATACCTTGTAAGAGTACTTGAAAACTTGTGAATTTTATTTAAAAAATTTTTTTTAGATACAGGTACTGGAGATTGAACCTAGAACGTTGTGCATGCTAAATATGTTTACCGCTGAGCTATACCCACCACCTGTGAAATTTATTAACAACCGTGAATTCTTTCATTAATTTTTAGCCAAAGGGACATGTGTAGACACAGTTAACATTTTAATAGCTCTTCCAAACTAGGGGATCAATACCTGTAATAGCCAGTCCCAGGAAATTTTACATAAGTTATGCGTAGATTTCTGTTTTACAGTTCAGTTCCTTATGCAGAATTGAAGGCTGAATAAAGAGAGGACGAACACCAAGAATGTATGCAGGGATAAAAAGGCAGAAATGATGTTTTGAATATTCAGGCTTTTATGTGTTATAAAATAAGTTATAGCAACTGAAATGTATTTGTTTTTTAAAATTTCATTTACTTGTACTAATTTTAAACATACAGAGTATAAAGAAGAAAAATTTTAAAGTTGCCTGTAGTCATGTTGTCTAATCCCTCTGGTAATTCCTGTTGACACTTAAAAATATATATTTTTCTGATTTTCTAAAAAAATTTTTTCTAACTCTTTAAAATGTCAGGACATTTCAGGCACAGCAACTGGTCTTTGATGTTCTAATACGGTATTATTAAAAGTGTTGTCAGTTTGTGATAACGTAAGTTCAGAAATTGAGTGTATTTAGACATTTTAATGGCAGTTTGACCCAGTAATTTTATGTCTGTTGAATGTAATAATAGAAATTTGGGGGTTGTATTTTATACATTTTTTAAAAATAAATTTTTCAGATAATTTGGTTTTTGTTGTATTTTTATTAAAATACTGGTCTGAAACAGATAGGAGATTTTTAAGAACTGTCTCTTTGCAGACGCTTTGAGGAGCTGTGCTCTATGTTATTTCATTGATCAATCATATTTCATCAATCAGTCTTATTCCTCTCTCACCAGTCTCTCCTCAGAGAGGCTTCTGTTGTCAGTCATCAAGGGAATCCCTGGGGAAGATCCTTCTACCAAAATAAAAATGTTGGGAGGAAATGGGGTAATACGCTATCTTGGAAGGCAGAAACTGGGCAGGCTGACTTCTCTCCTTCTCAAAAGAGTAAGATTAATTCAGTAGGAGAACTGCAGGGGTTTTAAAGTGAAGCGAGGAAATTGGAGGAGGCAGGGCAAGTGTCTGTCTTTTCTGCCACTTTCCCTCTCTTCCTCTTTTTCTGCCTTTTCCTTCCTGCCCCCTGATCTCCTCCTGCTTCTTCAGTCTCTCTTCCTTTTTGGTCTGGATGGTTTGACTGAGGAATTTTTTTTTAAAGCTTGTGTGATGTATGAATACCTGTTTTTGGATACCTGAGAGTTAATCAGGTAGCAGTTTAGAGCTAAGCTTTAAGGGAAAGAGATTTCTCTCCTGCTTTATCCAGCCTAGTTTATCAAAGTAGGAGGGACAGATAGATGGGATTTAGGGAGTAAACTGTGCAAGAGTAAAACATGTGCTTTTGGCTGGAGTGTGCAGTGTGTTATCTCTGGAGGGAGAGTGGCAGGTGATATGCTGGGTGGGAGGGCAGCCCAGCTGGTGATCACAAGGTGGACTTTGGAATCGCACTGCCTGGGTTCCAGCCTCAGTAATGTGACCTCCTGACTCTAAGTGACCTTAGACTAGTAACTTAACCTCTCTTTACCTTAGTTTCCTCACTTATAAATTCGGAGTACTAGTACTTTATAGCGTCTTTGTGAGGTTAAATGAATGAATACCTGTGAAACATCTAACTCTCCAGCATTGCTTCCCCTTTCCTCCTCCTTTTCTGTATTATTAGCATAAAGCCTGTACCAGGCAACCTGTTGAAATAGATATCTTTGTGGGTGTTGCCGCTGGTGTGAGTACTAGCCAAATATTTGCAGGATGGGCACATAGGTTTCTTCCTTTCTAGTTTGCCATTTTGAAAGTTTTGTTTTTGATTTTTAAATCAGCAGACAGAAGTTTGTGATAGTGACTTTTTTTTTAAATTGGAGCTATTAGATGTTGGGTATTTCTTAAATTATTTCCAATATCTGAATGAAACCAGTAGTCACAGAACAGGCCTAGAAAGATAGATTGTTGAAGTGGCCAGACACCATAGATTATACATTCCAAACTACTCTTCCTCCCCCACCACGTATTTTCTTAAACAGCTGAACAAGCTCAGGACAGATGAGTTCTTTGACGGGTGTAATTAGTTTTGAAAATAACTGCCTTGAACATTAATTTAGTATTAAGTTGTTACTACAAGAGATTCCTTAATCTCTCTTTAGCCAGTAGAATTTTTAATTGAGTAATATGGATATTTTTCACTGACCTCTCCCGAAATAATACTGTTTTATAATAGCTTTTCATTGTGTGGGAGGGTATTTTTGATGGTTCAACTTCATATTGGGATAAAAATAGCTGTAATATTGTTCAGGTGAATTTATTTTCGAGATCTGCGAGGTTTCTCTCCTAGGTGTTTGTATCTGTCACTTGGCTGCCTGAAGAAATTCTTTTTCTTATCAATTAAACCACCCAATCTCTGATGATAGTTCTGTTTTAAAAGGTCCAAACATCTGATGACCTGCACCAGCTTTGATATGGGAGACTTGTTTTTTTATCTGTCAAAACACTGGGGAAAGGTCATTGAATGCCAGACTCCAGACCACTTGGATTTCTACAATCCTTTTATGTTTTCACTTTGTTTTGCTTGTTCCAAAATGGCAGGTTGTGATTTTGGCTGTCTAACATCGTTCCTTAATATGAGAGTTTATGTTTATTATATACAGAATGATAGGGAAATTGATTGTGTTTAGCTGCCTTTTATTTCTGTTGGGAGTTACTGTTATGTCTTTATGGGACAACGTCAGTATCTTGTGTAGAGATGATTTATGTTTCCCTGAATAATCAGTTCTTTCTGGCCTAGGAGACTTCCTACTGTCTTGTTTGTTCCATTTGCCAGTGTCATCACAGCTTAACAGAATGTTATTTTAGTTCTTTTTGAAATCATTTTGAAGTTATGCTTACTATTTAATAATATAAATTCAGTTTCTCTGAACTCTAGCTAGATTGAAACTCATATTTCATCTTGTAGCATTTGCCATGGTAAAACAAAAAATGTTTGCAATCTGATTGAAATGACTGATGTGTAATGAGAATCAGAACGTCATGATTGTATTACTCTTACAGAGAAAGACCATTTATAATGTGTGACTAAAATTGTGTAATGGTCTCTTGCATCAGGTCATGTACTCACCAATTATTGATTGTGTGCTTAGTCTGTTTCTCATTTTCAAATCCGTATATCTCCTATCCAGTACCCTTGGCATGTGGCTGTCTGCCTTCTACTTAGACATACCCAGGAATAGGAATCTCATTACTTTGCAAGGAAATCATTTTATTTCTGGAATGTTCTGAATGTTTTCCAGCCTGTATCTGTGCTGAGAATTGAAATCTTTCTTTCTGGAACTGGTACCCTTGGACTCTTGTTCCTGCCTAGAGGGTTTATTAGATTCCTGGGCTCAAACTCCGACTTTCTAAATCAGAATCTCTCGTAATGATCTCCATGACCTGTACTTTTAGAAGGTGCGCAGAGAGGTTATGATCAGCAGGGTGTGGGAATCACTGCTTTGTAAAACACAGTAATTCTAGTTCACTACTATATCATACAGTCAGTTTTTTCAGCACCATCCATTTTTCCTAAGTACTTCCTGGTATAACTTCTGGATCTTCTATTGTGACCATGGTGGCTTCTCTGGTACTGAATTATGTATAATATTTCTTATATGGTCTAAACACACAGAATACGGTAGGACTGACACTTCCCCTACAGTCGGTAGTGCTTTTTGTTGTTGTTGTTGTGCACTGTAATATATATATTACTGCTTAAAAATATTTAAACAAACCCCAGAACATCCTGTTAACTCAAAGGGATAGTGAAGCCTTCTAAAGTCTCTCTGGTTTTATTTTTGTGAACTCTTTGTCAAGCCTTCCAAATTCTCATGAATTTGAATTTCTCTTTCAATTTTTTGCTTTTGAGTCTAAATACTGGGCTATAGATTTATTCCCGTACATTTTGTGTGTCATCAAGTTAATAAAAAGCTTTTTTTTTCCTACAGCCCAGCATACTACTCTCTTTCCTACTCTGTTGTTTTCTTTTTTTTTTTCTTTTAACATGTATGAATTGGTATACATACCTCCTAAGTCTATAAAAAGTTGTTGGAAACAAATATTGAATCAGTTCCAAGAAACGGAGCTTGTGTTATTGATTCTTTTTTTAATTGAAGTGTAGTTGACTTACGATATTACATTAGTTTCTGTCGTACAACATAGTGATTTGATATTTTTACACATGCACCATAAAAAATGATTGGAATATTATTGACTGCATTCCCTTATGCTATGCATTACATCCCCATGATTTGTGTATTTTATAACTGGTATTTTGCCCCTCTTAATTCCCTTCACCTATTTCACTAATCCTTCCATACCCCCTCCCCTCTGGCAATGCCTAGTTTGCTCTCGGTATTTATGACTCTGTTTTGTCGTATTTGTTCATTTGTTTGGTTTTTTACATTCTACATATAAGTGAAAACATCCAGTGTTTGTCTTTCTCTGTTTGATTTACTTCACTTAACATAGTACCCTCTTGATCAATCCGTGTTGTTACAAATGGCGAGTGATATTCTGTTGTATGTGTACACTACATCTTTATCTGTTCATCTGTTGATGGACACTTAGGTGGCTCCCGTATCTTGGCTGCTGTAAATAATGCTACAGTGAACGTAGGGGTGCATGTATCTTTTCAAATTAGTGTTTTCATTTTCTTTGGATAAATACTCAAAAATGGAATTACTGGATTGTATAGTAGTTCTATGTTTAATTTTTTGAGGAACCTCCATACTGTTTTGTGTAGTGACTGCACCAATATGCATTCCCACCAACACTGCACAAAGGTTCCCTTTTCCCCACATCCACGCTAATACTTGTGTTTCTCAAACTATTTCAAAAAAAAAATTTACTGATTTTTTTATGGTTGCAGAGTAATTATCAAGTGAAAATCAAGAAAGATTTCTATTCACTTAATCAAATACCTAAATAGAGTTTTAGATTTGGAGTGAAGAAAATAAATATACTAATTTCAGCTAGGGCTGGGTCATGTCTGCCAGTTTTTTGAGTTTTTGTGTATTTTACATTGCTCTAAAGAATAAAGTTTTTGATTTGTCAATCACTTTGGTAGGGAAAAATGCCTGGTATCCCCTTCTTCCTCCCTGTTTCTTCCAAACAAAACAAAATGTAACAAAACAACACTTTTTGAAAAAAAAACTTTACTCTTGAAGCTTGCCATAACCCTTCAGAGAATTCTCAGTAAAAATTTAAGTTTCTGTTCTATTGGTTTTGTTCCAGAACAGGTTTTAGTCCATGAAGTGTGCCTGTGATTAAAGAATCTATTGTAAGGAATATGTTTCTTACCTGAGTGTTTCTGAGCCATTAGACATGACATGTGAGCTTGTTGGTCTCTAGTTTATGTCTATAATGTTGAACAGTGTAGCTGGAGAACTTACAGATGAGTTAAAGGCTTTTGCTCCTGAAATAGGAGTTCTAGCTCAAATAATATTGTACTATGGTATGCTGTTTTTCCATCTTGCTTGGAAATTGAGGAAATGGCTTATAATGATGGCAGCAGAGAATAATAACTAAGCTAACCAGGGGGTTGCCTGATAGATGTTCTTGGAAATGTATTCTTAATGTTTAACTTTTTGAAAAGATGTTTGCATACACCAAAGAAATGTTAAGGCAAAATGTTAATGTGTGAGATGGAAGAGCAAATATAGCATTTTTCATTTGTTATCTGATCTTTGTCATTTTATATGTGGAGGGGAAGGTTTTGTAAAAAGAGAAAGTAAAAAAGTGTCTAGCATAGTGCCTGGCATATAGTGAATACTCAAAAATGGTAGTTATTATCTGTTAATTACACATACTTTTAACAATTAGAAAGTATAACTCTGTTATCTTCCCTTTCCTGCTCCCTCCCCTACACTTATACGTGAGTGCACGCGCGCGCACACACACACACACAAGAAATACTTTATGTGCTGGTATATATTATATGCTTGTTAACCATTTGCTGAAAGAATGGGATTTATATCAACTACTTTAATATAACTCAAAAACTTTTAAGTAAAATGTTGGTCTTCTATCATTCAGTAATGATCAATAGTTGGTTAGTAGTGATATTTTTGATTTACACAAGAAAAGCACCATATAGAGACTAGATTTACCTGTGACTTCTGCTAGTAAATTCTTGGGGGTTTTTTGTTGTTGTTGTTGTTGTTGTTGTTCTTAACAGTAATGGCCTTGATCTTGTCCCTATATTTAAGTGACCCTGGGCTCTTACTCTGAAGGGAAGAGGTGATTGATTCGTCAAAGGACTGATAGAATAGGTGGGAAGCAGGGTGAAGATGAAACCGCAGACAACGTGCTTTAGACATATTCTATCAGGCAAACCAAAATCTTAGCCTCCTCCACTTGCTCACTCCCGCCTCTGTGCAGACTTCGCAAAACTGGGAACAGTGACATTGCTTAATAGACTCTCCCTAACTGCTGTCAGCACCTTGTCCCCTGCCAAGTCCCATGTTACCCAGAGCTCAGATACAGATGGCACAGCAGTCGCACTGCAACAAGAATCCTTCAGTCTTGCTCTTAGTTTAAAAAAGGAAAGAAAAAATAGTGGCACTGACGTAAGAACATTTCCTTTCTACTTCCAGCTGCTGTCTGTGATCATGCATTTGCTTTCTGTGGACAGAGTAAAACATCTAGGGGTAAATCAATGTCTTGTGACGAGAGACCAGAGTGCTAGAAGCGATCCACCAACATTTGGTACTATTGATAAAAGCCAACTGTGCGGGCTGGATTATTGACCTAGAAAAATGAATCTGCGACGGCAAGAAAAGGCACAGGAGACCCATCAAGGGGGTATTGGTGGTAGTTCTGACCTAAACAAAGAGAGCTGGAAGGAAAGGTTTCCTAGGATTTTTTTTTTCCTCAACAGATCCCAATTGGGATAAATAAAATAATTCCATATACAGAAAAGTTAACTCTTTGGGCCCAAGTGTTGATGAATCTTAATTTTGAAAGGCTACAGATGTACAAAGGAAGCTGAAGCCATACTTCTAGAGACAGGAATGGAGTGAAGACTTACTCATCTTCTTTAAGGGGTAAGAGAAAGTGTGTGGTAGAAAAAGTACTGAAAAGAACCAGGAGTAGACGAGCATGGATTTCTTGGAAACAGTGTGGCATCCAGGAGTGATAGTTGTATAATGTAAGTACTCTGTTCTAAGCAATAAAAATTTTAAAGAGACCACACGAGTTACTGTGGAAGCAACTTGTAAACTTAGATTCTTCTGGAGTTATTTATTGTCACATACTGTGCCCTTTTACTGTGTGGCTTTTGGCATCCTGGCCAGCCTGGGCTGTTAGTTTCCCTGTCACTTTCTCCCTAACATGTGAACACGGTCAACTACTTGCTATTCTGTGGAAATGGTAGTACTTTCATATCATCATGTCTTTCACGTGCTTTTTGGTTTTTTCTGGAGCTCATACATCCCTTCTGTTTTGATCCTGCAAATTCCGACCTGTCTTTCAGCACTCAGGGCAATCGTCATTGTCTTTGCGAAACTTCTTCATGCCACCGAGGTATATTAGTCATTCCAGCCTTTGTGTTATTGGTAACTTTGATACATTTTTATATTACTCTTTATTGTTCTGGAGTATCCTTACCTTTGCTTGTCCCTCTGCCCAGAATGCCTTCCCCCTAAATACTTGCATGGTTCTTTCTCTTACTTCATTCTGGTTTCTGTTCATATGTTACCTTCCCTGATTTCCTTACTTTAAAGAGCATTTCCTGACACTTTCTATCATTTGCTTTATTTTTCTTCTGTAATTCTAATTACTGCCTGACATTTAATTACTTATCTGTGTGTTTATATGTTGATTGTCTCTTACCAGTTGACTGAATTAAAGTTCCATGAGGGAATGGACTCCTTTTGTTCCTTCTTGTATTCCCATACCTAGAATAGACTGGCATGTAATAGGCACCTGGGAAGTATTGGTTAAATGATGAAATCAATGAGTAGTTGCCTTCCCCATTAGCCTCATAATTTATTCTTATAGTCATTAGTGCATCTGGTCCATATATACTCACTCAGTAAACATACGATGAATGAGTGAAGGCATAATTCAGCATTAAATGCCAGAGGGCTCAGTTGGTACCAGCGGAAAGGAGATTCTTCTTGTTGAGGCTAATTCATTCTAAAAGAAAAACTCATTTGGGATCTGAAAAAAGTCTGTAAGCCAGATTCTCCTCTCCTAATTAGCTCTGAAAATCCAGCCTTTTACATTTCTAATGTTGATGCAGTTTCAGGTTTTTGAAAAGCACTCATGTTTGCCATTTCAGTATTTTGTAATAGAGAAATAAGAATAATATATGTGAAGTAATTGTAGAAGAATACAAAATTTATTTTAGTGCCTGAGTAGTGAGTGGATCCTAATTGTATTGACTTTAGACTAATGAGAGATTGTAAAGTCTGTGTAAATATTTATTATGGTTTAGAGTTGAAAGGTATCCTGGAACATTTGAGCCGACTTTCTTGTACTGCTGAATAGATGAGGCCAGAGATGTAAATGACTTGCCCAAGGTCACAGAATTTGTTAGTGGTAGAGGTAGAATTACCGTCAGTTTTCTTTTATAAAACTAAGGATTGCGAGGGTGTAGGTAACGGACACGCTCATACATAGTTTGCAGACTTGTAAATGGCTGCAGATATTCTTGCTGGCAGTGTAGTGTCATGGATCAAACATTTAAATGTGTATACCTTTTTAGAAGCAGTTCCTAAAGAAAACGTCAAATATGTGTGCCAAAATAAATGTACGATATCATTCGTCGCTTTGTTTAACATAAGACCAAAAAAATTGGAAATGAGTTAAATTATTAAATAATAGCCCGTTTATTAAGCACCTTTAATTTCTAGTGTGACAACTCATTAAAAGTTTATTTTGTATTATGTTTCAGTCCTTATACAGTGGTTCTAAAGAGAAATAGAAGATTCAGTCATTGCCTTAAAGGAGCATCCTTGCTGGCCTACAGACCAGCAAACTGTCAGTTACAGTTTGAGATGAAATAAGGATAGAAATGAAAAATAAGTATCTAGAAACTTCTGTGGTTCTACAGAGTAATTTTATGTTGGTTGAATCTGATGATAAAAAATTTGGTCTTATATTTTGATTTATTTATTTATTTTTATTTTTTGGTGGGAAGGTAATTAGGTTTATTTGTTTATTTTAACGGAAGTACTGGGGATTGAACCCAGGACCTAATACATACTAAGCATGCACTCTACCGCTGAGCTGTACCCTCCCCCTTGGTCTTATATTTTGAATGGTTTCTTTACTTCTTTTTTTCCCCAGTAATTTGTCTTTATTGTAGATTACAGAAGAATCGGTAAAGGCAAATTGAGGGAAAAAATCTTTGTGCACAGATAGTGCCTTCAACCACAGATAGTTTGAGGAACACTGCTTTCTGGAGAGCTGCATATACCTGGGAAAAGTTAAATAGTAGAAAAGAGTAGATGAGGGAATTTCTTAGAATTCGGTATTGAATGTAGTGCCTTGTTGGAATAGACCCTTCTTAAATGTTAGTGATTTTATGCTATGAACATTTTAAAAGTTTAAAAGTGAGTCACCATTTTTTTAAGCTACACTTATCTACCATTAGCATGTGAAATCATGATTCTGCACCACTTTGGATAAGTATTAATTCTGTTTTGAGTTCTTAAATTTTCTTGATGCTAAAGGAGTTTTTCTTTTTTTCTAAACATCTTTAGCTTGTGGGTTTTGAAAGGCTTGTGATTTGTTTCCCATCATTGAACTATGCTGGCACTAGTGGTTTAGGAACCACACTTTGAGAAACACTATTCTAAGGTTTCATTAAATCATTAGGTCTTAACATTTTTTTGGTCATAGATGCCTTTGAGAATTTGGGGAAAGCTATGGACAGACTCAATGGAAAATACATGTATATTTGCATACAGTTTGCTTACAATTTCAGAGAGGATTTAATCTTATCACTGAGAAGAACCTCACAAGAAGGAAGGGTTAAAATGTGTGAATTTCAGTGCTAATCTGTTTGTAGGTAAACTGGATGTGACCAATGCATTTTGAACCTTTATAACTTTCTGTGACATTTCTTACCATTTTCCTTATTATTATAGAGTGGACTACATAGAAACACTGATTTCTCTGTAAGTAACAAATTTGATTTTGAGATGTTTGTGAATGTTCTCTCTCTTTTTTTTTTTTAAAAAACCACTATACCTTCCACATTTCTGGTAGAATTACCTTCACACATTAACTACAGAACACATTAAATCTTTGGGCTTAAACACATGGATTAACTATAAAATGAAAATGTTATGTGGCATCTTAATAGTGAATTACAGTTTAAAAAGGAATGTTTATTTTATTAGGACACTGGTAGAGAAGAATAAAGATGTTATTTCAATTAAGAGAGACTCATCAAGGAAATCCATTTAGATTAGAATAGGCATTTTAGCAGAACAAACATATGTCCGTACTAGGTAGCTCAGTGACTACATAAGAAAAGAGGCGTAATCACCCTCTTCCGTTTGGTTTTATAAGGCATAATGACACATACTTTGAGGTATTCTCTTCATTGCTACCATATAAGGTGTATTTTCAGACTTTTGGGTAAAGCTGATTACAGTTTGACTCATAAGCTAAAAAATAAGGCACATAGTTAAAGTAACCAGTGCTCATATGAATCAGAATTTTACCAACATACAGAGACATCAGTGATTGCTGGGTTTTTTTCACCATTCTAACCTACAGAAAGCCAAGTCATTTTCTTTCACAGAAAAAGATGTTAAAATGAATTCAAAGTAGCCTCATTTTAAAGGAGCACGTTCACATTAGACATCCAGGCCTGAGACTGACATTTTGTATGTAGTTGAGGTGTATTATTGGCTGGTCGAGGCACTAACATATAACCATAATAACCATATACAGTGCAAGACAGAACACCTTTAATGTAGGGCAGACTGATAAGCACTGGAGTGGTAGTAAATAAGTTGAGATGTGGAAAAAAAGCTTTAAAGGCTATGGCTGAAAAAAATAGTTCTTCTTAGATGTTCTTCTGCTCGCGTTAGTGGCTGAAAACTGACCATTTTTGTTTATTTGTGATATTTCTTAGTGATTGAGTAGCATTCATCGCTGGGCAGGAAAGCAAGTTCTGTGAGTCCTTTCTTTTGGAGTAACGCTCAAATAGTTTTAGGCATTTTGGGGGGGTAGTGGTGCAAAAAATCACATTATTTTATTATTATTATTATTATTATTATTATTATTATTATTATTATTATTATTATTATTGTTATTGTTGTTATTATTTTGTTATTATTTCCCAGACAGTATTCTGGGAAATATGTGGGAGATAAACAGCTAGATATCTGGATTCAAATTTTTTATTCTACAGTAGGTACTACTAGTAGGTACTAAAATATGTTTTAAATCAAAATTAAAGATAGTCTATTAATTAGGAATTTTTTAAAAATAAGATTTGTCTCTGTGCTTTCCTCTGCCTCAAGAAGATCCTGTTGGTCAGATTGGTATAGTGTTTTTAGTAAATGTATTTCTCCAAATTTTGGTAATGGCACTGTTAGAAAAACAATAGCTTTTATTTTCCCATGGTTTAGTTCCCATGGTTTTCGGACATGGGAAATTTCTGTTAGTGTCTCTTTCTGTAGCTGTCATATTTATGTGTTCCTTTTTTACATTTACTAAGCCTGATGGCATTCCTGTCATACCCATGGTGTCAGGGTCACACATTTCCAAACATTCCACATTTGTTGAAAATATGCAGAAGGGTGAAAACTGGCATGTTGGCAGTGGCTCATTATATAGGTACCTGTCTCCTGCTTGTTACCCATAGCATGTAATAATGTAATTACTGAAGTGCATTTCTTTTGAACCAGCATAAATTGTTCTCAGTAAGCATCTACTAAAGTGTTATCTATATTATAAAATGATCTCTGTAATATTCTTAGGCACATATATTTTCAATAGATCATTTCTATTGCTAGCACCTATTTTCTGAGGTTTGTAACTAATGGCTTATTTCCAAGGAAAGACAAATAGAGGTTTTTGTGTGCATATTGAGAATTCCCTATGGTTTGGAAGGATACATTTCATTAGAGAATTCTAAGACAGTGTTGGAGTCACTGCTATGGCTAAACATTTTGCCTCTTTATGAAAAAGTTTCGGGCAATATAGCAGCTGTATTAGATGTTCATTTTATAGAGGAATCTTAGACAGACTTATTTAAAATGATATCTGCCATATTGGGTACTAACTTTTAAAAGCGAAAGCTCTATGATGCTTTCATTGATTTTGTTTGGGTTTTTTTTGCTGTGAATTCAATGATTGGTTTGCTTCTGTGATGTACTCTTAAGATGTAATAGCTTTGGGGAAGGATTAGTGTAACAGTTATGTCTGTAACTCCTTATGAATCCCAAGAGGTGTGCTTCTTTGTGGATAAGACAGGTTTTCTCTTTAGTGCATCTTTGAGATCCTTGTCTAAGTGGTATGCCATCTTGAGATACTAATATTTTATTTTCAGTGTAGTTTTATAAAGACATAGAGCTACTTTCCTTTTTTGTTAAAAAGTTTTAAGAAATACTTTTGGAACCACACATTTGTATGGAGGCTAAGTGTTTGGGAGAAGTTTAGCTATAAATTTTATTGGAGTACGTTAAGTTAATGACATGTTTAATGACATATATAAGTATTACTGTAAATTAATTAGCTCTAAATTATAGTTATTAATTATAGTCATTTAGGTTATTTTAGTTATTCAAATCAAAGTATGAGATCTTCTTGCTTCTATAATTAGTTACTATTTTGATGTTTTGTTCAGTTTACATACTATTTTGTGCATGTGCACAGTGATATACAACACACCCAGAGATGAGGCCTGGACCCTGTACCTGGGACATCTCATGACCCTTTCTTCCCTCATGGCCTTGGTTCCCTATTCTGACCTCTATCCCAGTCCCCTCCTTTGTTCCCTTTGCTGTGTGTTCTCTTGTTATCTTTCCTTCTTGTCCTTTCCTGACCCTCAACTCAAGGCTTCTTCACAAGTATCACCTTATTGATTCTTACCGTTTGGCCATTTGGTACAGTGGCAACACGTAACTGCCCTGGGAAGTGGGGGTATGAGGCTACCATCCTGTGGGAATGGAGTTGGGGAAATTCAGACTTGAAAAGTGGTCAGCAGGGAAGGAGGACTTGGGAGCTGGGGTTGATTGTGTGCATACCAAGCTCTTTTGATAAGTGAGGAGAAGGTTTAGGCTCAGAGAAGCAGAGGGAGAAGAGGGGTGTATGGTCTTCCTTTAAGGAGGGAAGGGAAAAGCCAAGTCAGACCGGTCAGTTTGGAAGTTGTCTTCTCTGCCCCATATGTCCTTGCGGGAGATGTCCAGCCTGTGAGAACTGATGGTGTAGAGTGATAATACCAAT